>NC_142530.1:10047500-10080000 GCF_964205215.1 Stylophora pistillata
TGCAAATCGTGGATAGATCGCACCGATGGGAGCCAATCAGATTGCAAGGATCACCACTGATTTTATAAATGTATATGTAATAAAGCAGCCACACCAGATACCAACTTTCTAACTTAGTACATTTGTTCTTCAGTTTGTCGCAATTTGAAGTTTACTAGTTTTCCTAAACCTGGTTACCGGTTAGGGAATCACACGGTTCGAAATGTTGAAGTATTCGACGAGGATCTCTGCATGGTGCAATGCTACCTGGAACCCAACTGCGTCAGTTCTAACTTCCGTCAGATAAACCAAGCGTCTGGACCCCATAAATGAACTCAATAACGCTACTATTGAACACGATGGAGACTTGGCGAAAAACGAAAGTTATATTTACCGCGGAGCTGTGGTGAGGACAAAGTCGATGCGTTAAACGTAGTACTCCTTGCCTTGGAAAGCTTTGATACCAAATTAAGGGATACCCTGGCCCCTCCCACCCTCTCAAATCCCCCACTTACGATGGGCGACCATTTGCGCAGATCACAAACAAACTTGCGTGGTACGATTGTATGAAACTCAAGCACTCGCCACCAAACCTTCCTAACATATGGACCAAAAATGGAACTGCATGAGACAAAGGTACATCAGTGCACACGCGTGAGATAAACGTACGCGAGGAACTCGTCATGCTTGCCAAAATATCATTTCAAGTTTCTCTATTATTCCTTTTCTTCCTTAGAATACTTGTGTGAAAAATCTTTGCAAGAATAACGCAACATGCCAAGCTGGGTTTACAGACAGAGATTATCAATGTTTATGTGTTGATGGATCTGGATTTACAGGCCATGAGTGTGATGAGGGTAAAGAATGTTATATTAAAAAAAAAAAGTGACGTATAAGTAGCAAGTTCTGCACGCTCCTACCCAAACATTGATATCTTTCAGGTGATTGGGCACACTTTCTGCCATGTGGTTTGAGAGGCATCAGAACCAAACAGTCGCAAACGCCTCGATAGTTTTGATGGTCACAGAATATCACAGCTGAAAGCCTTTCATGGCTTGCGGGAAGAGTAAATTAACAACTATTCTCTTCGGGCTTGGCGAATATGAGATGTTTGAATTTGCACCCATTGGGGCTGTTAAGCCACTCTGAAAAGTCAGTGAAACAATCAGATTTCGCTTGTCCCAAATTACTTTTCGCATTTAACAAATAAAAACTGCTGAATTTTCTGTTACATAAGCTGAAATATTTTCATAACGAATTTGGTAGCTTTTCGGTGGATATGAGAGTCGCATTTTCTGGTGAGGGCAACGTTGGCATGAAGGCGTAAACATTTGCAGCCAAGCAACAACCGCATTTAACTGTGATGTCATTTTGTTGTCTTAGACATAGATGAGTGTTCTGACGAAACAAACAGCTGTGATGAGAATACTGAGTGTAACAATACCTTGGGATCTTACAGCTGTACGTGTAAAGATGGATTTCGAGGAAATGGAACTAACTGCACACGTAGCTAATTGTAATGACAAAGAAAAAGGAGAGGAATTGTTTACAACAATTTCACATTAGAAATCAATACTGTGGCTAATCTTGTTGTTTCAGATATAGACGAGTGCGCTGACGCAAAGCACGTCTGTAATGCGAATGCTGAATAGAAGGATTTCATGGAAACGGCACAAAGTGCATTGGTAAGTTTTTGTCGGTTCAGATGTTATCATGTCCATAAATACAGTTTCAAATGTAAGATTAAAAGGTTTGGATCAGGTTGGGAGTGACCAATTCATTTCATATTTCTAGGAAAAGAATCTTAGGTAAAAAGGCGGGAGAAAATATTTTTTTATTCTAACTCTTTTTCGCCCAGCAGTGATCATTTGGTAAATTCCTTTTGCAATTATAACAAGTACTTTATGGCGGAAAGTTTGTTTCTTCTATACTACATTTTGTCTTTCTTTAACCCCACGAAGGATAGCCACCTGCACGCAACGGCAACTCAAATTGTGGGGAGTCTTAGTAACCAAAAATATTTGAAACCATATCGAATGAACTTCATGTCAGTAATGCTTGTTGGTTTTGCTGTTTTAGATATCTCTCAGCTCGGTGGCCAACCGAAATTTCGGTTTCGCAATAAGCCAACCACGCCGTCAGATTCTAGGACGGTCAAGGTATAAATTTAGATGTCAGAAAAGAGAAGAAATTAAAGTAACACACGACAGAGAAAGATTCTACTCTTTCATTTCTCTTCGGCTCCTTTTATTTCAGCTCATTATTTGCATCGGGGGCGTCATCACAGGAACATAATTATTAATCAATGGGAGAAGATACTGGTATCCGGTCTGCGTCATGTATCAATCTTAAGAATCATTTTCTTCGTGCCTTTTTTTAAAGGCATTTGTTTATGGCCTTCGTGTTTACTTCGCTGCAATATGTGAAGCGTTCTTTAGATCTCATTTCTGTCTTTGTTTTCTTCACAAGTCGATGGATAATATTACCACTGAAACTATCTTCCTAATGTTTTTGTCGTCCTTTCCAAATTTAAACAGAAAGGCGCCCCGTGGGGCTGAAATCTAACACAATAATGGATTCTTTTTCCTCTGTCTGTCGCTATCACTGGATCGTAAGCGAGGTAGTCATTAGTGAAGTCGGAAGAGAATGAAAACCTCTGTGTTCTTTCAGGTAACAAGAGTTTTCATGAACATTCGATTCCGTCAGTATAATTTTCAGGACCTTTTTTATCTATTTTTCTTAATCGGCCGCTCAGTTTACAGGAATATTTTGTAAGCATGGTGGCTGGCAATATTGGTAATACCAAAGAAAAATTTGACAATCTGTCACTAGTATGATAACTTTCAGCATTATTTTACTTTTATTTCACAGGAGTTACAGCTGTGTTCACAAATCTTGGTGGATCTGGACGACATGGTCCAGACTCAATTGGTAGTTACTACCGCAGGTTTGGATCATGATGGGCAAGTTACAGTGTCCAGCGGTATTCAACGGTGGACTGTGCCACACACTGGTGAATACAGAATGAAAGCAATAGGAGCCTCAGGGGGGTACGGTAAGAACAGTATCATCAAGAACGGAGGAAGAGGGGCACGGATGATCGGAAACTTTCATTTGACCAAAGACGAGATCATACGTATCCTTGTTGGTCAAAATGGGGAAAGAGGGCAAGTCAACAACAATAATAATAACAATAATAATAATAATAATAATAATAATAATAATTTGATATTTATATTGCGCAAATTAACATGTAGATATGATCAAATGCGCATCATAACACTGAACGGGGGACTTTGGTCAGACTGCATCAGCAGTTTACAAACAGTTGAAGGAAACTTATTTGAAGATGCCCCCTCCCCCCAATTCCCAGTAAACAGGCCAGACCACATCACAGTAATCTCGTGGGTGGGTTCTTTAACGTCCCCTGCCTAACCAAATTAACTAATTAATGGATGCAGGAGACGGGACCTACGGTTTATTCGTCCTTATCCGAGAAGACTAGAATGTCTATCCATTTCTTATCAAAGAAAGGTAGCGCATTCTCCTCAGTTATTTTAAGACCTTGAGTGCTGGTCCGGCCGGGGCTCGAACCATCGACCTCGACCTCTCGCACAACAGTCCAGCGCTCTAACCAATTGAGCTAACCGGGAGGCGGTTAGCAAAAAACTGAAAAGCAAAAACTGCTTGGTCAGCGGATGTTGGTCAGCGGATGTTGGTCAGCGGATGTTGGTCAAGAGGGTTGTGATTTTTGAGCTCCGCTAAGTTTCTTTATATTCTTTGCTTTTTCTTATTTTTGTATTCTGTTTTTTGTGTGTCCTTTCGTTTAACCTTTGTGCAATGCCTGGGTCAGTTGCGGCTTTGAAGAAGGAGAATAACATACTTAAAGCGCAACTATCGTCAATGTCGGACGAGGTAGCTAGATTGAAGGAGTTGATACAGCGACATAGCGAGAGGAGCGAAGAAGTTCTGCCCAGCGAAGAAGGTGCCCAATGTGTAGAGTTCTTGAGCAAGAAATACGACGACTTCCATCTCTTTAGCGGCATGGCCAAAGACGAACTCCAGCGACTAAGCACCAAACTCGAAGAGCTGAAAGCCAAGGTAGATATTATTGGAAATGCTATTGACGAAATTCAAGAACATAGTTTCCAGTATAATGTAAAAATTGTGGGAGTGCCTGAGAGGCTGCAAGATGAATCCGCAGCCTCGATAAACAAGCTTTGCCTAAACATTTTTAAAGAAACGGGAGCTGATCTATCGATGTATGACATTGACACCGCCCATCGTGTTCCCAGCAGGAATAACAATGGAAAGCCAAAGCCGATAGTTTGTAGATTTGTCAGGCGTTTAGCCAAAGAAAGCGTCATGAATCATCGTAAAGATGCATGCAAATTGGACCCGGCTTCCGTTGGACTCCCTGAGGATGCCTCGTTAAGCGCGGTTAGAATTTTTGATCATTTGTCACCCCGAATGCAAACAGTCCTGTTACATGACATCAAAATCGCTGTGCTCCTCTCAATATTTCTGAACTTTTTACTCACTCTGAAAAGGTTCATTCCTACTCTACTCGTTTCTCAGTAGCTGGAAGCTTTTATATAAAACAGGCGAGAACAAATCATCAGTTGTTTTCCTTTTCTAGAGTTGGTGCGAAAATATGGAATGGCATCCCCCCTGAAATTCGTAAGCTAAAGAAAGCACCTTTTAAACGTGAGCTAACTCACTTGCTTTTGAATATTCTTGAAATTGAGGAGATGAATGTTGACTTGCGCTACCTTGACCTTTCTAGCTTATATTTGTATTTCTACTGATTAGCTTTCTCTTTGACCTGTTAAAACTCCCTTGTGTGACTGGCTCAGTTAAAACCTTTAACATGATTATCACTACTATTATTTGTTATTTATTTTTATTTGCTCATTTATTTATTTATTTATTTCATTGTTGCGTTTGTGTGTGCGTGCGTGCGTGTGTGTGTGTGTGTGTGTGTGCGTGCGTGAGAGCCTATACAGTGCCTGTTTAGGTAGCCCGCCTAGAATAGCTTTGCTAACTGCGGGCTACAAAAGCCTTTATTTCTTTCATTTTAAAAAATAAAGTCAATGTTGTTGTTGTTGTTGTTGTTACTGCTGGAGGCGGAGGAGGTACATTTGTAGTGAGGGGAAGCAACACGCCTTTGATCATAGCTGGAGGTGGAAGGGGAGTAAAAAAAATGTCAGAACAACATCTAGGATGTGATGCGTCCATAAACACTACAGGGAATGCTGGGAACAACTCGCTATCGGGATCGAGAGGAAGCAACGGACATGGAGGAAATTTCAATGGTCAACATTCACGTGAGCGGAGAAAGATGAAAAAATCGGTCAGTGTGTTCAATCCGTAATGACAGTAAGATTAATCGAAACAAAAATGAAATTTGATTTTCATTTTCCTACGCTATTGAAAATCGGTTGGTACTAAGGTACACCCATTGAAAACGAAATTTGATTTTCATTTTCCTACGCAAGTGAAAATCGGTTGGCAGTAAGGTACATGCATTAACTAGGGTACACGCATTGAAAGCCTATTTATTGAAATAATTAATTTTAACTTTAAATTTTTCCCTTTCTCGTTAATAACATTCCTGGAGGCGCCTCCGATAATATTTTTTAAAAGTTTGAATGAATTTCGATCTTTCAGCTTTCAATGTCCTGCCTATTATTTATTGCTTCTTTCTACCGAACCGTAATTTTACGTGGGTGTTACTACACGTAAATTGCAGGAGATGACCTATCGAAAGAGTTGAAAAGGCTTCTCATTCGCTAATTGCGTATTCAGATTAAAGATAGGCCTAATTTTAACGTTGACTTGTCCTCATAAGCTTGAATTGTTGATAACAATTTCCAATAACTTTTTTTTGTAAGAAGCTTCCAACTTAAAATGAAGAAGTAGACTTGGGTGAAAAAATAGTGCGAATCGTTGTGCAATCGTTTTTTCTTAATGATAAAAAAGGGTTCTTTTAATCAGAAATCACTGTCAATTTTATGATTATTGTAGGTGGTGGAGGCGGTGGCTTCCAGAGTGATGGAGAAGATGCAACGATCATTTCTGGTCGAGGAGGTAAAGGATATCTTCACGGGGCAAACGGCGGATCTTACTGGTGGGGGGGGGGGGGGGTTCGGAGGTGGCGGTGGTTTTCAGCTGAAAAACAAGGGAGCTGGCGGGGGTGGAGGATACTCTGGGGGAGATGGTGGGGCTAATAAAGAGTTTTTCTGTGGGGGAGGTGGAGGATCTTTTAACGATGGAATAAATCAGAAAAATGAATGTTATTGTAATGGCAATGAGCATGGTAGAGTGATAATTGCTGTAATGCTTGCTATATTGGTGAAACTGGTCGTCATTTTTCCACATACGTCCGTGAACATCTCTCTTCAGACAAGTCCTCACATATCTTCAAACATTTAAAAACTGAGAAAGTTGTCGTCAATCTTGCTCTGTGGATTGTTTTGAAATCCTTGATTCCGCCCCAACTAAGTTTCAACTTAAACTTAAGGAGGCTATGCACATAAACTGGGAAAGGCTAATTTAAACTAACAAGTTCATCACGTTAACATGACGCTTACGCTTTAGGCTTTATATTCTTTCCAACACTTTGTTACTCACTCAAATATGTAATTTTTGTCACTTAATCATAATTAATTATGCATGTTTCGCCTATTTGTTATACAGTCCCAACGGTTTTTCAAATATTCTGTAACTGAAGATGATGTTCGCAACATCGAAACATGTCTTCGAAATTAAAAAATGTCGTACTCTCCTAGAAGATAACGTTTTCCAGAACTCAAATTCAAACGGAAGCACTGTAATATTTGCTGAGATGATTGCGGATGGTTATATTTGTAAAAAAACTCGTCTTTATAAATATGGCTAATAATTCGCCTCGTCGATTGGCATTACGTGCTAATTTCCAGAAGAAAGGAAGAAATAAATGTTTTTCCATAAACAAAAATTCACATTTGCATTGAAAAGGTTTCCAGTAAGACGTGACGTGAATACTGGACGGAGCTTTTCATTCAATAGAAGTGAAATTCAATTTACAGTAACGAACTTCAGATGATCAGAGTTTGTTTGAAAGGTTCGTTTGTCTTCCAGTACTTGGTCTTGCGGCTTTGTAGACTTTACTGTGTATAAAACGAAAACTGAAAAGGTGCTGAAAGTGAAGGGGGAAAGTGATAAGGGCGCAAGTTAATTACCTACGAATCATACTTAGCAACGTGAAGGCTGACCTCACCAAATAACTACAAATTGCACTATCTTTAACAAAAACTCCGTTCAAGCCATATATTTCGCAATTACTTTCAAATTTGGGAAGTTTGGTTATAACAGTAAAACAGTGTTTTTTTTTTTTTTTTCGCTTAAGTGTGGGCGGACGAGGAGAACGTGCAAACAGTTGATAAACAATTTTGTCCCCTTAGGCTGAACTCATTAAGACATAATAGGACATAATAAGGCCAGACTAGAAGAAGTCATACTTCCTCTACTAATTAAAATTGGGCGCCATAATCAGCCATTACGTATAATCGAGTTTCATCAACCAACTAGATCCCAGAGCAACTCATTCAGTTTCGACAACCACTGAGAACCTCATAGCTTTACCAAAAAGGTTGCGTATTTGAACGTAGATTAATCTTCAGCTCGCATATTTTGCCTGATGTTTCTCTAAAGTTTGAAAAACTTGCCGTTCGCTTAAATTACTGAGTACAACGGCCGTTTCCTAAGGACATGCTCTTTGTAATCTACTGCTTCGTTCTCACCATTTTGGTTTCTCTAATACCAGAAGGACAAGGTAAAATTAACAATTTTTGTTTGGGAAACCGTTTTGGTTTCCCTAATAACAGATGGACAAGGCAAAACTAACAATTTTGTCTTTGCTATGGTTTAAGCATATATGAAGGCGAGATATTACTTATTTATTTATATTTTTTTTTGGTAACGAATAAACCTTGAAGCATTCGTGCAAACTTCTCCAAGAAGTATCAAATATGATGAATTATCATATGAACCGTCCGGCCCCACTTGCACAATCCCATAGAAAACCATAGTGAAAGCTGACGCGTGCAGAGCCGAACGGGTTGATCTGAACCGGTCCGGAAAAAGCCGTTCGGCCCTGTTATCCTCACGTCGCTTTGTTGCAAAAACTTCAAGGAAAATAGACGTGAGAAAAACGGGCGCGTTTTTCAAGGAATTGGGAGTTTCTTATTCTGACTTGAAAAAATGAAGGGAAAGTTTTGATCGCAGTATTTTTTTGTGCTCGTGTGGCTGCGTTTTCGCGTCCTATTTAGGCTGAAAATTTCAATACATTGTAGTCATTTGATAAAATGCTTATTGACTGAGTTTGGTCGGGCTGGACAGGAAAATATTTGGCTAGAGATCATGATGTAAGGCCCTTCCACTCAGCAATAAGTACATATTATTTACCCGAAATAGTGTAAGACAAATTACATATTTGACAAGTAGTTAATGCATTTTTAAAGTAATTTAAAAAATCACAGGTTTTGGAATAAAAAAGCTTATGAGCACAAAATTTCAGGGAATGTGACCTTTTGTAGTATCTAAAGCGAAAGTCACTATCCGCTTCAATGAAGTCCACGAAAATTTTCGACTTTTTTGATCTTGCACTATGGATGAGTTGAATACTGGCAGACCTTCTTTCTTATTTAGGGTTCAGAAACTCATTTGAAATCGACTAATACTTTGCCGCTTGTTCAAATAAATTTATTACACAGGAGCGAAGCTTTTAAAGCCATGGTAATGAAACCAGTTCGTCTTGGCGAGAAACATAACTTTTCGTCAGATCAATGCTTCAAACTTGGCTCTTAAGCATGTTTAACTGCGGTAAAACCTGGCTTTTTTGTCAATTTGACACCAAAGTTGATCTAAATTCTGGTTCAAATTTCGAAAAACCTCAATATTGAGGAATGAATTCGTGCATTTCAGCTAGCCGGTAGAACTACGACGTAAGTCATTAATGATTCATCGCAGAAAGGAAGTTCCAACTTTGCTTGGGGCGAAAACAGGTGTTTTAGACAAAATATTTGTTTGACAAAGACGACAGTTGACAGCTTAGGATTTATCCCTCCTATCATACTCAATTACGCCCTTATGATGAACATGCATGGTAAATTTCAGCGTTTCGCCTCCAATTTAGTAACCGTTATTGCACTGTATGCATAATAAAACTTTTGTTACATCTTTAGAAGTAAAAAGTCAGGACCTGAATAGTTTAGAAAGAGTTGTCAAAATTGCTTTACATACCCACGAGTTCATAGAGTTAAAAAGTTCGTGAGTTAGGTGGGCGATTTTGTTTTGTCTCACACATTGCTTTTCATATTACGCAGTTTTGTCGAAGACTGAAGTAGCGACATGCTAACAAACACTTTTCATGAATTGACGTGACATCAAGCTCTGACAATAACCTTTTTTTAAAAGTATTAAATATGCTTGAACGAGAGGACCATAATTATGAGATAAACACGAATCACTCTAGTACCCTTCATCAACAAAGTTGTTTATGGATCATGGATTTCGGCAATAATTGATCGATCACGATAGCTAGCTGATAACATTCAAAGGAGATAAATGGAGATTGCATTGATTAGTCAAAATATTAACTTAAATCCCCCGACTGATGTTAAACCAAGGCAATAATTCAGTATTAACACTGCTCTACAATTCCAGCCTCGGTAGAGGCGCTCAGTGCTAAATAGCAACTTTCTTAATAAAATTGTTAACCAGGTAACTGTCGCAATTTGAAGTTTACCAGTTTACCTAAACCTGGCTACAGGCTGGAGAATCACACAGTTCGAACTATTGAAGTATTCGACGAGGATCTCTGCATGGCGCAATGCTACCTGGAACCTAACTGCGTCAGTTACAATTTCCATATGATAATACAGCTGTCTGGAACTCACAATTGTGATCTGAATAACGCTACTATTGAACACGCTGAAGATCTGGGGATTAACGAAAATTATATTTACCGCGGAGCTGAGGTAGGAAAGACACTTATAAGCCAAGAGTATGATACTCTTTGTCTTGTCGAAGCCTCGTTACAAGACTAAGAATTCCTCAGCCACTCCTGCTCCTCTAGATTTTCTTTCAATCCACCTAAATAAGGGTTATGATGATTGCATATCTTAAATTAATTTTGAACTACAGAACGGTGGAAAGAAATATTTATAACTCACAAATTACCTCCCCTGAAGCTGTTCTGTTACGTTTTCGAGGGTTCACGCAGACTATTTTAAGTTTTGAACAGTGCCACATTTGGCAACGGAAATATAGACCTTTGTGAGCATTCGAGCATATAACAAACAAGCTTGCGTGGACAATTATGGGATACGCCTAGATATGACAAACCTGCATAGCATTTAGAATTCGCAAACACGTACGCATGCGCAGAACAAAAAATTAAACTGCCCCTATTTTTCTTCTTCTTAAGAATGCTTGTGCCAGAAATCCTTGCAAAAATGATGCAACATGCCAAGCTGGCTTTACACACAGAGATTATCAGTGTTTATGTGTTCTTGGATATGGATTTGAAGGCCATGATTGTGATGAAGGTGAGGAATCCTCTTCAATTCTATTCCCAGTCAATAAGACGATAAAAGTGTTACCGCAACAACCATCCGCCCCCTCCCCCCTTCCCACACCACCTTACGAGTCTGAGGTGACAGTAAGGTCCCAATCAATAAATACAAACAAACAAACATCAACAAGAAAACACAAGACCAAAAGTACAGGTTTCATTCAGTGATGACTCATCTTTGATGTTTTAGATTTGGACGAATGTACTGTTGGAACTCACGACTGTGACAAGAATGCTGAGTGTAACAATACCTTGGGATCTTACAAGTGTACTTGTAAAGATGGATTTAAAGGAAATGGAACCAACTGCACAGGTTGCTGTTTCTAACATATCATGATGAGGAGAATAAGAAAACAAGACCAAAAAACAGGTTTCATTCTAATAATGCTTTAATTTATTTTTTATGTTTTAGATTTAGACGAATGTATTGATGGAACACAAGACTGTGACGAGAATGCTGAGTGTTACAATACCTTGGGATCTTACAAGTGTACTTGCAAAGATGCATTTCAAGGAAATGGAACCAACTGCACAGGTTGTTAGTTGCAACGTATCATGAAAAAAATTAATAATAATTTTATTAACGTGTCACTGATAATAGCAGTTATCCACTAAGTAAGGACACCAGTTAGTAAGTAAGATGACGAATGTAAGATGTTGCTGGACTATGATGAAGGTAAGATGACGAATGTAAGATGTTGCTGGACTATGACGAAGGTAAGATGATGTTGGATAATTCTTTATCCTTTTTAGACATCGAAGTTTCAATTGAAGGCAACGGTTTATGTACAGTGTGTACTACAAACCTACAGATTCACATAGTTACTCGTTGTATTCATCTTCGCATCCATCTCATGTGAAGAATTCCACTCCTTTTCCTCAGTTTCTAAAACTTCGTTGTTTATATAGTGATGACTCTGATTTTTTTCACAAATCAGTCTATGTTCGAAAAACGCGGTCACCCTGTTTCTGTCGTGCAAGCGGGTCACCACCGCGCCCAACTAATTGATCGACAGTCAGCACTACAAACGTCACAGAAGGAAAATTCCGACCGCATTCCATTTACTCTCACATTTCACCCTCACAACCATTCAGTTAAATCCATTTTTCTTAAAAACTTTAAATTACTTCAAAACGATCAAGAGACTGGCACCATCTTTTCGCAACCTCCACTCACTCCATTCAAACGCGACTAAAACATAGGAAATTTTTTGGTCAGAAGTTCATTCCAAACTAATGACCAACCAGGTACTTTTAAATGCGCTCGCGCACGATGCAAAACTTGTCCTTTCATTCACAACGCTGAAAAAATGTCGGGACCTAAACCCTCCATTAAGATCACTGATCACTTCATGTGCACCTCAGACAACGTGATCTATTGCATAACTTGCACTTATGGTAAAAAGATATACATCGGCGAAACAGGAAGACGACTAGGTGACCGATCCCGAGAACACCTTCGCGACGTAGAAAGGAATGACAAGGACGCATCAAAACCAGTCGCTAGACAATTTAATCTACCTAATTATTCTGAGCAACATATGGTAATCTGCGGTCTTTCCTAACATTCAGGTAGCTCGGAAAGCCGCAAAACTCTTGAACAAAAGTTCATCTTTCAAATCAGCACTCTTAATCCTACAGGTATCAACGAACGCTTTTCATTGTACTAATTTATTCGTGCTTTTCTCGTCGCCATGTTCCCACCAATAGCGTACATACATACATACATACATACATACATACATACATACATACATACATACATAAACTTTATTTATCTCGAATTTAAGAGTAGCTGTAAGCTAATATCTTGGAGTGATTAAAATGAAGTAAAAGGAATAAGCTAAACTAGATTAAACTCAGAGAGAGCTACTCTCTCCTGGACACCTTCAAAGGTGTCCGGGAGAGAGTAGCTCCACTTTCTGCATATAGCGTAGCTCCACTTTCTGCATATAAACCCACACACAACCCACAATTCCTCCATTCGCTCTGACGAAGGCTAACGCTTGAAACGTGAGCTTTTTTAAAACTCTTTACGGTGGCCAATTTTCAATTTCAACTCAGTTGATATAGCCCAATTACCTTGTTACCCCCACCGACGCAGCACCACAGTTTCTCTAGAAACTTTCAGCCTTTAGTCAATGTCATAGATATAGATGAGGGTAATAATTTCGGTATCGGAATCAAGAGCAGAAGCAGAGGAGCAGGCCCAGGCACGCTGCGAGATTCCAGGACTGTCGGGGGAAAAAGTTTGATACCAGGAAAAGAGAAGAAAGAAACTCGTGGCAGAGGGGGAGAAGTGCTTTCTCTTAAACTTGAATTAAATTCAGGCCATTATTTTGCATGAGGGAGACACCGCAGGCATATATTTATTAATCCATTCTGTAGACGATAACAGTTTACGGTTTGTGTCATCTATCGACGTCAATAATCGTTTCCCCTTCCTTTTTAAAGTATTTTTAACTTGTGAATTGAGCGCATGCGCAAGAGCGAGTTGTAGATATGATGTGAAGAATGGCACTCGCTCGCTCGCTTGATTGGTCCATTCCTGTAAACTTTGTTTCGATTTTAGGCTTTTAAGTGCATTTGATAGTTTTTGACGGGAATAAGCAAACGAAATGGCGACCTTTGTTGCTAAGAATAGTGGTGGGGTGATGATAATCTTAAAAGAGTTTAAAACTATACGTTTTTCATCCGTGAAATAAAGTTTGCCCAATCTCCGAATACACTTTTGTCTCTTGCAACGTATATTTCATTTATGGCGTCAATGCTTCTATCTTTGAATGTATATATGCAGGAAAACGATTATTGTGTCCGAAAAAGAAAAAAGAAAACAAATAAAGGAAGTTAAGTGCTAAATAAATAAATAAATGACAATTTATATAGCGCCCTATCCAAAAGCTCTAAGGCGCTTTACAATTAAGGTAAAAAGTAAAAATAATAATCAAATATAAAAAATAAGTTTTAAGATTAGGCTTAAAAGCGTTAAAATCTACACTACATTTTATGGTTTCAGAATTGTCATTCCACAGCTTAGGTGCAGAGACAGAAAAGGCGCGATCGCCGTAAGATTTCAACTTGGAGCGAGGAATCACTAACAAGTTCCTACTCGATGATCGTTAAGACCTAGTAGGCTTACAAGTTTCTAACAATTCATTGATATAACTAGGGCACAAATTATTTAAAGCTTTAAAAGTAAAAAATAAGATTTTAAAAATAATTCTCTGCTCCACGGAGAGCCAGTGCAGTTTCCTCAGTAAAGGAGTAACGTGCCGCACAATTCTGGGCTAATTGCAATCTATGAACTAAATGTTTCGGAAGACCATATGACAGAGAATTACAGTTGTCTAATCTGCACGTAACGAAGGCGTGTACTAACGCCTTAGTACTTAGCGCTAGGTGCGTATTATGTTTTTACTCAAAAATGAAGACAAAAGATAAAAATCGCTAAATATTTTCGCATGTGTGCAAATAGGCTCGCGAGTCATATTTCAAAAGGAATACGCAAATTTGTGGGTCGTCCTCGGTGTAAAAACCTGACGAGGTTTTCTTTGTTTCATGAGGTATTGTTTGGATGTACGCTATTGTTTATAATGTTTTGTTGTCTTTGTTATACGTCACTCGTGAGCTTCACAGGTTTTTACACCGAGGATGAGCCGTACTGTCGTTGGCTTGAGAGCTTATTCTGTCATCTTTAAGACCTTGATATTCATTATTTTTCAAGGAGTGTATTCTATAGCATTGCTTCTTTATATTCTTTGTTCCACAAGGTCGAACTCGATCGCAAAGGAACGAAAAATCCGACTTCAAAATTTTGAAGGCCGGCAGCGCGGACGCCATATATTCAAATTTGATCATTTAGTATGAACGCACAGAATGATACCCTCCTGGTACCCCCATCAAAATATATGCGCAAACGAAGGAGTCTGATCATTTTATTGATCTCCAAACTAAAACGTTTTATGTGTTCGATGGTTTGGAAGAATAAAGAGGAAAACCACATACAAAAGAGGACCACGTGATAATCTCTGTGACTTTTCATTGCTCATTTGGAAGCTAAGTCCGTCATTTAGGTGTTTTTTAATTATCTTCCTTTACCACTATCGATACTGCTTGGTTTTTTGTTGCGTTTTTCATCAGTATATCTGTACTGACACGAATTCTATGCCAAGATCAGGCACGAATAAATGTATCACACAATGAAAAGCATTACGTTTTCTATTCTCTTCTTTCAATTTTTCTCTTTTATATTTGTTATCATCACTATCATTATAACTATTTTGTTTCATTTTCATTTAGATGTAGACGAATGCGTCACTAAAAAACACAGCTGCAAAGGCAATGCGACATGCAGTAACACTATTGGATCGTACACCTGCAAGTGTAAGGAAGGATACCAAGAAAATGAGAAAAAATGTACTGGTAAGTATTCTTATCTGGCAAAAATAGACGTTAGCATGGAAGTTAAGACACTTGGGGCTAGAGCATTTCAAAACCACAACCCTGATGTAACTGTGATGCTCATTTTACTGTCTTAGACATAGATGAGTGTTCTAACGAAACAAACAGCTGTGCTGAGAATGCTGTGTGTAACAATACCTTGGGATCTTACAGTTGCACGTGTAAAGATGGATTTCATGGCAATGGAACTAACTGCACAGGTAAATAAAAGGGGCAAGTTCAAGAAACTGCGGTGTTGCGTCGGTGGGAGTAACAAGGTAATTTGGATTATATCAACTGAGTTGATAATGTAGTTTGGCCACCGTAAAGAGTTTGAAAACTGGCGTTCCGAGCGTCAGAGCAAATGACGAGGGGCTAACGCTTTGACGATGGGCTAACGCTCGAAACGTCAGCTTTGAAGCACTTTACAGCGGCCAAATTACACTATCAACTCAGTTGATAAAATCCAAATTAACTGCACAGGTAACTGTTCGTAATACATCATGCTATCTTACCTCTCCTTATGTTACGGGGGCACAAGTGGCACAAACTGTATTGGTAAGTAGTTGTTGGTTAGATGTCATTATGTCCATGTATACTTTTTTAACATCTTAGTGTAAAAACCTGTGGCTCAAGCTGAGAATAACCAATTCAATTCATAATTCTAATAAATAAGTTAAATAAAAGAAAAGAAAAAATTATGTTTAACTCCCAGCGGTGATCTGTGGGTAAATTACTTTAAAATGCGGTTATATTCCCCCGCCCTTTACTTAGGGCGTGAGATCTTGCACTTTTCACATTTAAAAAAAGCGCCCCGCGGGCCAGGAACCGTGTATTGTGATTGCTTTAATATTCTACCGCTCTCTGACTCGTTTTAGCTTTCATTGGATCTTAAGCCACGTATAGATATTAGTGGAGCCGGAAGAAAATGATCAACTTGGTATTGTTGCTTGCTAACGGGTCTCTGGAGATTCTTCTTCCACCTCTTTTTCTGCCGAGTTTGCAGGATTTTTTTTTCCTAAGCACTCTTGGGTAACACTGGCAATACCCAAAACATTTTGACAATTTTTTACCCATATCATAACTCCTAGAGGACGCCAAGTCGCTTTCTACTGAATTTTGCCGCACTATTAATTTCGCATCATAATTACTAAAAGATAAATAAACTTCAAGATCTAACCTTTCGTATGATATAGGTTTCATTTGATTTGACTGCGAATTGTTTTCATAAGAACGAGACTGGTGTTAAAGCTCACGTCATCACTCTTTATGCTTGAAACAAAGGATTTACCAAACAAAGAAAGGACACCAGAGTATGTTGAGTAAACGTCACTGGATTTGTACGCGCTTCTGATTTTGAAATATACTTCGACTTCTTAACATTTCTATGATGTAAGTTTCCTACGATTTCATTCATATCGGCAGAAATCACTTAGTGAAAATCATTCGGCGAATAACACTCTCGTTTCGCAAACTCGATATGTTTTAATTCGTTTAACGTTCCACTATTGAGACACTACACCTTACTTCTGAGTCCGTTTCCGTCGGCCTCTTCGAAATGTACTACTTCATTTTAGCTTTCATTTGATGTAAGTTTCATACGAGAGGCTAGCTACAAGTTACCAAAAAGTCAATTCGCCACCAGTGGCGAATTAACTTCGAGTGGTGGCAAGTTTTGTTCTGGCGAATTTGCTGTGGTGGCGAGTTGACTGTAAACCCTTTCACTTTTATCGTGTGTTTATTATACAGGATTTACAGCTGTGTTTACAAATCTCGGTGAAAGCGGAAGAAGTGGTCCAGTCTCAATTCGTAGCTACTACAGAGGTGAGGATCACGACGGACTAGTTACAGTGTCCAGAGGTATTCAACAATGGACTGTGCCATACACCGGTGAATACAGAATAGATGCAATAGGAGCCTCAGGGGGGTACGGTAAGAATAGTATCATAAAAAACGGAGGAAGAGGGGCACGGATGATTGGAAACTTTTATTTGTCCAAAGATGAGATCATACGCGTCCTTGTTGGTCAAGAAGGGAGAAGTGGCGATAAGAACGACAAAACTGCCGGAGGTGGAGGAGGTACTTTTGTAGTGAGAGAAAACGACACGCCTTTGATCATAGCTGGAGGTGGAGGGGGAGCTAAAGAAATGTCAGAACAACATCTGGGATGCGATGCGTCTATAAATACAACAGGGAATGCAGGGAACAACTTGCCATTGGGGTCGGGTGGAAGAGACGGACATGGAGGACAAGAAAATGGTGGTAATTCTGGTAGGTGGAGACTTTTCTTTTCAAAAATGTCGAAATGTTGCAGTCATCCCTTCCTAACCCAATGACAGAGTAAGTCGCTAAAAATCAAATTTTGAAAGTTTTGTATAAAAACGGGAATCATCAAACTTTTCTATGCTAATTTGAAAGCTTTTTTCTGATGAGATCTTTGGAAGCGCCCCATCCAAGATTCTGTTAAATTTGACTCTTTTATTTTCAAATTATCCACTTATTTATTCAATTCTTGACATCGATTTGAGAATATACGGCAGGAGATGACATGGAAATAGATGACTAGGCCTCTTATTCGTTAATTGCTGATCTGTATTAAATGGAAGCACTATAAAAGGGTTAACAGTAACATTTTAACGCTGACTTGTCCTCATAAGCTTTTCTATTACTAACAATATCCGATGGCAAAACAGTCACGGATCCCATGAATATCGCTAACAGATTCTGTAAGTACTTTACCAACTATGGTCCTAACTTAGCGAGTGCTATACCCACTGTGAATTCGGCCACTTCTCGCTCATTTTTGTATTAAAAGGCATCTTTCCACTAGATAAATTAAAAATTTGGTGAAGTAATTCCCATCTACGAAACAAAGGATCAGAGTTTTTTGTATATTATGGCCAAATTTCTCAAAATTCTTTGAAAAGGTCATGTACAATCGCGTAGTCGAATTTTCCGAAACAAAGGAAATATTTTATCTCCGTTAGTTTGGTTTTCGTAAAAATCACTCGACATCACACACGCTAATTCATCTACTTCATAAAATCCCGGCTGCAATTGATCAACATGAAACCGCTGTAAGTATCGATCTGGATCTTTCTAAAGCATTTGATACCATCGATTATGAAATCCTCTTCAGTAATCTGGAACACAAACCAACGCTACTAGATTTCTCGGGGTATATATTGACGAGCGCCTTACTTGGAAAGATCATAGCAGCTATTTATGTGAACAAATCTCTAAATCAAAATGAATGTTTTTCAGTTCCCGCCTCTATCTATCTTCAAAACCTAAACGTACTTTGTACTACTCGCTAATTTATCTTTATATCACCTATTGTAACTCTACATGGTCGTCTACATAGCTACGTAACTCACTTTTATAGAATTTGTTGTTTGCAAAAACGGGCTGTGCGAACTATTACCAATTCATACTATAAAGGAAATTCTGCTCCTTTATTCTTCAAATTAGGAATTTTAGATATTTATCATGTCAATACCTTTCAAACAGCTACATTTATGCACAGCTATCCTAACAACTCGTTGCCTCCATTTTTTTTCAACTTGTTTTTGACAAACATTCAAATTCATGGCTATAACAGCAGAACAGTTAATAATTATCGCGTGCATTGTACATTGCCAAACTAATCTGAAAAAAATCACAATTCTTTACCAAGGTCCAAAGATCTGGAATTACCTTCCTGTTACAATCTTTTCTCTGTCAAGTTTTCCCAACTTTAGGAAAAGACTACCACAGGTTTTTGTTAAAATAATTGCTGAGTCGGCAAAGTCGCACACTTGTAGCACTATCTTTGCAAACATATTGTTACATACGAGGTGGCCTCAACTATAAGCCTTGTGGTTTCTAGAGGTCACCTCGCCATACATTAAACTATCGATAAATAGTTAATATATTAAGTAAGAAGGCAAATAAATTTTAATTTGAATTAAACCTCCAAAAAACTCAAGAGATAAACTTAGCTGGGAAACGCTGCCAATCGTTGTTTGCTTGGTTTTTTTGTTCGTAAGAGAAACACTGATCAGTTTTTGATTGTATTGTAGGTGGTGGTGGCGGCGGCCTGTACAGTAATGGACAAAATGCAGGGTCCTCTAGTGGTAAAAGTGGGAAAGGATATCTTAAGGGAGGAAAGGGTGGAAAGCATAGGGGTGGGTTCGGAGGTGGCGGTGGTTTTCGTGAAAGAAACAGAGGAGCCGGTGGCGGAGGAGGTTACTCTGGGGGAAAAGGCGGGGCTGATCAGGATATTTCCTGTGGGGGAGGGGGAGGATCTTTTAACAATGGAACAAATCAACAAAATGAATGTTGCCATAATAGCGCTGGTCCTGGCTGGGTAACCATCACATTTCTCCAATGAAGGGCACATGGCAACACTTTTAAGTTAGCGTGTATTAAATGATTGCAATTACAGTTGCCAGTTGATGATTGGTCGTTTAATAACCGGTAAAGAATGATACTTTAGTTAGCATTTTGCGCAAAACAAGTTGTGAAGTCAATTCTTCATATTCTTGTGTATTTCAATCATCACATATAAAAACATGATTCTCTAAATATGATTTTAAATTAACTGTGAAAAGGTTATTATACAATCACTTTGTTTTTCTTGATCAGCTAAAAACCAAACTCGAGTTTCAATTTTCATATGATCAGTTTGACTCGGTGTGTTAGTTGAACCTATTTGGATAAAAACCACAGCTATTAGATGATCTAATCACTGAAGCAAGCCATTCTTGATTCTTGTCAAAGCGAAATATTTTTTCTATACAACAAATCCTTTATTGACCAAGCTTATTCGGTCAAGATGACTGGATATTAGCTTGTTCTTTTTCTTGCGTTTTATGGACCTGAACTTCGTCTTGGTCCATTAAAAGGCGAAAAAAGAACTCTGCCAATATCCAGTCATTTTGACCTCACGCTTGCTACAGAACGCGTTATATAATCAAGTTCATTGTATTCCAATAAAACAGTTGTGTAGATCAATTGATCGGATTGACGCATTACTCTATAGTAATAGTAGAACTCTAATACAAAACACTTAGTTTCTTTGTTTTTCAGCCCTTAAAGACGACTAAAAATTTTTCTGCCATCAGTGCTGGTTGAAAATTATCAAAAAAATACGAGTTTGATTTGTGATACATAGGGCGTCCTTTTATAAATGTGTAAACATGGTGGTTTTGATTGTACAATTCCCAATCAATTGAAAAGCGTTTGTTCGGCCTTACCTCTAGCGGTATCCTGCAAAATGGAAACCTGGGCTCAGGGGAGGATACCACTTATATATGTGTCCATGACTGCAGTTGTGTTACCAGATGTTGATGTCAGTATCCGGGGAGGGAGGGGAGAGCTGGGTAACGAAGGAAATATTTTACAGATAGAGATGACTGAAATACACGAATTACGTGGGAGTTAAACGAGATCGAGTTAGCAAAGCCTTACTGTATTTTAAAACGGGAAGAAGTCATCGTCTCAGATTTCAGAATCAATCATTTCTTATCTGGTTCCTTTCTCATTACGTAGAGTGATGGAAAGGGAGTGGCTATATCTACCAAAGTGATGGCACTTTATTACCTGATGGATCGTTATAATTTTGTCAACGCCTAGAATACCTTTACAGGAGGCTCTCTTGTTTCAATAAAGCGGAGGAGAACGCTGCAATTAGCAAAAAGAAAACGAGTTTATACCTGATAAATACTAGAAAATTTATATCTTGAAAATGTTCGTTTCTTCTAAATGGATGAAAACTTAGAAAATGAGCTTTAATTTGTAGGAGTTACTAAAAGTAACTCTTAGTCTTTGTGGTGTCCTGCTCATAATCTTGTTTCAGTCTTTTTAAAGACATTTTGCAAACTAAAATTGGTTTAAATAATAAAATGACATTTTTGCTGTTGAGAGTTGTTTTTTTTTCGTTGTTGTTGTTGTGTGTGTGTCAGTGCTCAGGTTATAACAAGAGGTTTTGTGTCTAAAAAGAGTCTTGGGCGGTATGTCCCAACGAAATTCCTCTGCAATTAGCACTTTTTAAGAGGGCACAACAACTTATAATAAGATGGGGCGGGAGGTTGGTGGGTTTGGGAGGTTTAGTGTTGGTCCAATAATGTACGTCGAATGCTTTATGTTACTTATCCGAAAAAATGTCGCATAATCATGGGCATTCAGTATTTCACACCGTCCTAAATCCCCTCGACGTTACCTCTGGTGTGGCTGGTTCTTAGAATTGAAGACTGATTACGAACTCATACTGTCTCTGACGTCATCGATAGTCCGAATGGAAGTCTTCATATTTCTTAAAGATCGGCCATCGTCGACCATTGAAATGTAATGCAGAGGGAAATTGTAATAAACACCTCTGAATGGCTCCCGAGAGTCCCGGACTGTCCAGGATGCAGGTGTGCAAGATTTTGAGCTTTCAGTAGTCGGCCTACAACTTGCCATGAAATTTTCGATCGGCTGAAAATTTGCTGAGCGTATCGCAACAACACCATCATTTCCCGAGGGTCCTTCAGGGATGTTCAGTTTTGAAGTGATTTGTGCGATGTGCGAGGATGAACAATACTATGTTAAAAACCGTGGACAACAAATCCTCCCGCAATGAATTCCGAATAAACAATGCAAAGGACCTTTCGCCCATTTTTTGAAAATTGAACGATAAAACGGAAAATGAAAGGATCCTGACATGAAGGGGGATGAGGTGATGGCGCAGGTTAAATTTGAATAACATTTGACCATATACCTCGCGAAATAGCCACAAACTATTGTCAAAAAAAACATTATCAAAACCATACGTAGTTTCGCAGTTTTTCGAAAATTTCGAGACATTAACTAACTTGTTATATTAAAACGGGTGGTCTTAATGTTTCGGTCAAGTGTGGGCGGACGAGGAGAGCATGCAAATAGTTAGTAAACAGTCTTCAAGTTGTTGGGCTCCATACATTGAACTCATACAGACAGATAAGCCAAGCAGGAAAAGCACATAGAAGACAATTAAAGGCTATTGATAGGCAGTATCTGTTATCGAGTTTCTCCAGCCAAGTACATCCTGGAGGATCCTATTCAGTTATGACAACCACTGAGAATATTATAAATAATTAAGGAATGGAGTATTTGAACGCAGATTAAACTTAGGCATTCATGTTTTTCCTGATGTTTCCCTAAAGGTTTGAAACTCCCTGTGGCAATTTGCTGGAATTATCAACTATGAACTTTTTCTGAGAACATGCCCTTCGTATTCTGCTGCTTCTTTCTCACCGTTTTGACTTCCCTTTTACCAGAAGGGAAAGGTAAGATTTTCTTACTGTTATATCGTAGCTACCATTTGAGTACATTTCAAAGTTTACCCAGGCGATATATTGCTTTTTAATTATTTTTATTGCCAACCACTAAACCTTGAAATATCCCCATAAGTTTCTCTACTAGTATTTGATATAACAGGTCACGCATTTTACAAGAATTTCTAGCATTTTAAGTTATTTTGCAACGCAATTTTTTGAAGTAACAAGATCACGAACGAAGAACATTTTAGGAAAAATGGCCTTTGGAAGTAGCTAAAAGTGAAAGCTTACTTAAAAAAAAAAAAAAACAATTATTCTGTCTTCAATGAAGCCCAAGAATATGTTCGACTCTCTTAATCCTGCATGATTGATGAGTTAAAAACTGGGAGACCTTCATTCCTATTTAGGGTCGAGAGGCTGAAATGGCTTAGCTTGTTCGAATGAAAACTTTGCAAAGCAGTGAAACTTTCAAGTCTTGTGATGAAAAATTCTAATTAACTCGTCACAACGAGAAAATTAATGTTTCGTGGAAATATATTTCTTCTTCAAAACCTACTTGAAATTAAGAAAAAAAAGAGGAAACAACAGCGCTCCTAATAGTTGGCTCTTGAACATTTTATCTGTGGTAAAACCTGGAGTTTTCGTACAATTTAGCTCCTAAGTCGATCTAAAGGTTGGCTCACACTGTTTTTTCTTGCGACACGCGTCTCTATAATCTTTGAGTTACATTACCATTACAATTGCCATGCAAACCTTTCACCGTAGAACAAGAGAACAATGCCATTAGAAGAGCACGAATTTCAAAAGAATAAATTCGAGTTATAGTTCAAGAAAAGAGTGAACTCCGATCGACAAGAGAGAGTAGGTTTGTGATTTTGGATGACCATTACTACACAAAGTACGGTTACTCGATAGGCTTGAACGACAGTAGGGAAAGAGTGGGTGATTTTGTAAGCGACAAGGAAAACTTTTGGGCCCGTTTAAGTCGCGAGGGAGTTTCAGAGAAAGAAAATAGCCTAAAATTTGGCTCGATCGACAAAGGCACCAAAACATCTTCGAATACTGACTGTTGATAATGTCGCAGAGAGGTTTTTGTTTGTCTCTGCAATGATAACACGAAAGAACGTGATTTTTAGAAATACACAAAACGGGTTGAATGATTAAAAGTTGTAGGGAGAGTTAATTGTATGGCTCGTGCACCAAAAGTGCGAAAATGATTTTGGATGTTTAGCAAGTTGGAAAGGAAGTTCCTTGTGCGACTTGGACGACAAGACCTTGCAAGAGCGTGAGTTTTTAAAAGACGTGATAGAAGCGAAAATTTTTAGGCTTAATGAAGTCGCAGAGGTATGACTACCTGGTTGTTTATGGTTGTTTCGAGAGACGATTATGGCACAATAGTTTTTAGAAATGTAAATGTTGGTAAAGGCGCCAAGATAATTTCTTGTTCCGCTGGCGCCATAGCAGCGCGATAGAGCGTGTTTTTCAAAGGGACGCGAAGTAAGTCGAACAAACTTCTCTGCACGATTGACAGTGGCGCGAAACTTTTTTTAATTTTGCATATTAATGCTCGTAGCGCAGTACTGTAGCACTAATGTTTTTTAAACTTTAAATGTGGAATAGTGTGCGTTTTATTTTGGCTTGGGTTACAAAGGCACGAAATACTTGCTTTTTAGCTTTACTTCAGTAAATATAACGCGAAATCGCCTGAGTTCTCAATCTCTAATATGTCGTGGAGTTTGACCCCTTCCCCCTCTGTGCCTTCACGAATTTGCCTTCCATTACCCGGTAAGTGAGGAGTTGTTGTTAACAAAAACTTCCTTACCCCTCCACTAAAGCAGATTATATTTGTAACTTAAGCCATTTCCGATTATTTTAAATTTCGCGCTGAGTTATTGGGCTTAGAGTCGATACTTCAAGCTTAATCTCCTCAAACAAAGAAAATGACTATAAAAGGCTCGTGTCCTATTGTTTGACCGGAATCTAACCCTAGTTTGATATGTGACATTGGCTTCTTCCTTGCTGTCCGCGGCACTTTCTTCGGACTCAGTCATCTCTACAGTTCCGGAACACGAACAAGAACCTCCATTTTACGTCTTTTCAACTCTCCCTTGGGCGGCCACCCGTCCTCAATCTTATTGAACAGCCACAATGGTGTTTTAAAAAATCAAAGTATTAGAATAGCAGAGCAATATCAAATGACCTTCATATCATTCACAC
The DNA here is from genome assembly GCF_964205215.1 of Stylophora pistillata. Taxonomy (NCBI): domain Eukaryota; kingdom Metazoa; phylum Cnidaria; class Anthozoa; order Scleractinia; family Pocilloporidae; genus Stylophora; species Stylophora pistillata. The sequence continues at coordinate 10,072,035 of NC_142530.1, forward strand.
TCGTTTTGCTGTCCTAGATATAGACGAGTGTAACGATGGAACACACGAGTGTAATTGAATGCTGACTGCTACAACATCCTTGAATCTTACAAATGCACTTGTAACGATGGACTTCATGGAAATGGCGTAGACTCTACTCAGAGTAAGCACTTGTTACTCTTGTAATCTTCAGACATTTTTTTGCTTGTTTTTGATTTTACAGTTTAAGATCAAACTCTTTGGTGTAGGCCGTGAGGAACCAATTCACTCACACCTCTGATACGTTCTGAACTAGATAGTCAAGAAAAAAATGTCTTTTCATCTTTAACTGACCTCCCAAGATTAATCAGTATGTAGATTCTCTTCAAATTTTGACGCACTGTTAAGTAGAAAGATAAAGAGAATGCATTTACAGTAATTTCAAAACGATCCAATCCTCAAAATTCTCCTCAAACTTTAGGCCTGTTACTTATGAAAAGATATAGGTTTTTCCATCTCGGCGGTGACCAACCTGAAATTTCGGTATCAGAATCAAGAGCAGAAGTAGAGGAGCAGGCCCAGCACGCTGCGAGATTCCAGGACTGTCGGGGGAAAAAGTTTGATACCAAGAAGGGAGAAGAAAGAAACTCGTGGCAGAGGGGGAGAAGTGCTTTCCTCTTTAGCTTCTTTTTAATTCAGGCCATTATTTTGCATTGAGGGAGACACCACAGGGATATATTTATTGATCCATTCTATAAAAGATAACAGTTTACGGTTTGTTTCATCTATCGACGTCAATAATCTTTCTTTCTTCCTTTTTTGAAAGCATTTTTTAATGGTATTCTTGTCTACTTTGCACAATCTGTTGATCATTCTTCATTTCATTCCTGTCTTTGAAGATTTCATGAGTCTTTCTATCGAGGATACAGGCTAACTTCTTACTTCCATCAAAACTGTATTCCTAAGTATTTTTTCCTTCTGCTGCACAAGGTCAGCCTTACCATCAGAGCGCTTTCTTGACATTTCCTGTCCTCTCCACATTTCGAAAAAAACCTCCCGTGGGCCAGGAATCGTGCATTTTAATTGATTGATTGATTTATTCTACCAGCGCCTCTGACTCCTACTGATTTGATCTTTTATTGGATCTTAAGCGACGCAACAACCAAGTATTCTTGCTTACTAGGGGAATGCTCGGGAGATTTTTCCTCTTCACCTTATTCTGCTGAGTTACAGGAATCTTTTTCCTAAGCGGTAGTGGGCAACATAAGCAATTCCCAAAACATTTTGACAAATTCTTACTAGTATCGTAACTTTCACTTTTATTTTGTGTTTATTGCACAGGGTTTACAACAGTGCTTACAAATCTCGGTAAGAGTGGAAGGAAAGGTCTAAACTCAATTGGTAGTCATTACACAAGTCAGGATCATAGCCGACATGTTGCACTGTCCAACGGTATTCAACTGTGGACTGTGCCACCGAAACAGATGACAGAGCTTCTTATCCGCTGATTTCGAACCTGGATTAAATAGAAACACTAAACAGAGAATCAAAGCTAACCCTAAAGCTGACTTGTCGTCACAAGCTTTTTTATCAACAATATTCAGACAAGAATTAAGCCTCTAAAAATCAATAAATAAACCTAGCTGCGAAACACTGCAAAATCTTTATTTGACCGCAAGAAATGAAATATATACGTGCTATTTATAAGAGAGTCACTGAGCACTTTTTGATTGTAATATAGGTGGTGGTGGTGGCAGCGGCTTCTTCACAACTGGACAAGATTCAACGTGTGAAACGCAGTATGGTGAGAGGAAGGGAGGTTTGGGAGATCTTCAGGATGGATTGAGTGGACTACATTGGGGTGGTTTCGGAGGTGGCGGTGGTTTTTGTGCAGTATTGAAGGGACCGGGCGGGGGTGGAGGTTACTCTGGGGGAAGTGCCGGTTCTAATGAACATACTTCCTGTGGGGGAGAGGAAGGATCTTTTAATGATGGAACAAATCAGTGTAATGAGTGTTGCTATAATAGTGCTGGTGATGGTTTGGTAAACATCACATTTCTCTAATGAAGAGCACATGGCAACACTTTTGTTAACGTTTAGTGGTAAGCTACTTTCGCTTAGAGGTTACCTTAATGCAAATACAGTTTCTAACTGGTCAATAAATAAACAGCTAAAGAATAAGCACTTGTTAATATTTTGCTCAAAAAAAATTTGTGAAGTCTTTTCTTCGTATTCTTGTACATTTCAGTTACTGTATTCCTTGAATAAGCATCCGCCAGGCGCTTATTGGAAGGAGGGCGCTTGTATGCAATCTATTCACCAGTACTGATTCCACTGTAGCTGAAGCTTAAAAACTTCTATATAAGTTGGCAATACAAATAGGTTTTCCTTGTATCTCTGCTATTTGAGAACTGAGGGAGGAGGGGAGGGACGCATATTTAAGGAGGGCGCCTGTTTGATATTGTGGGCAAGGGGGCAGGTACCAGGCCTATTCCGATATAATTCAGCCTATTAACCTTTATAATGTTAGATAAGAATCACAATAGGCCTGCGAAACGTTGAATTCAAAAGATTGATAAACATCCACGAAATTTGCATAAATTGAAGTTTTCTATGACATTTTTGGCCATTTTCGGGCTTGACATGTGCTCTAAACCCTAATTATGTTAAAAAAAAATTGCTTAGAAAGGCAAAAATTGCTTTATAATTTGGATATATCATCAAAGTTGAAATGGTAAATTGGCCACCGTAACGATTACAAAAGCTGACGTTTCGAGCGTTGCCCCTTCGTCGGAGCGAATAGAGGAATTGTGGATTGTGTGTGCTTTTAAAGGTGGAAAATGGAGCTACGTGCAAAAGCTGACGTTTCGAGCGTTAGCCCTTCGTCGGAGCGAATAGCTTTAGTTTGCTAGAACCGCAAAAAATTGTTCCAAACGCCAAAAGTTGCTTAAACGTTGCTGAGTGTAAACTAGACAAGCCCAGTTGGTGCTTATTTGTGGGAGAGCACTTATTAGAGCCTGAGTGCTTATTCGAAGAAATACGGTATTACATATCTAGAAATGATTTTCAATTGAATGTGAAAGTTTATCCTGCAATAACTGCTTTTCTTGATCAGCTCAAACCAAACTCTATTCTAAATTTTCATACGACCAGTTAGACCCAGTTTATTTGTTTGCCTGCCCTATGGGCCGACTGAACTTTCTTTTTTTGCGACTAGCGCTGGTTGCAAACTATCCTCAAAAAATAGTGTTTTGATTTTTGATACGTATGGCTTCCTTAGATTATAATCCCTAAACCTCACCATTTGTGGATATGAAAAGCGTTTGGCTTTACGTCTACCGGTATCCAGCAAAAAAGAAAACTGGCCCAGTATTGACGCCACGTTTTCGGCTAATGTTGAGTTACGAGAGGTTGATGTATATAGGTAACGGTGGGGGTTGGGGAGAGGAAAATATTTCAAGGCAAATATTTCTAAGATAACAAACGTTCAAGTTAACCGAGTTCGACTTAGCAGGGTACTACTGTATTAGAAAACTAGATTCAGCCACGGTCTTAGTAATAAGAATGAATCGATTCGGAGCTGATTCATTTATCATTATGCAAGGTACTAGCGCGTTCATATCTGCCCTATGATGGTACGTTCAATTTTTTTTTAAATGAGTTAAATGAGTTAAATTGTCATTTCTCTGCAAACGTCTAGAATAACTTTTCAGGTGGCTCCTGTGCTCTTTTATTAAAGTGTATAAAGTGTAAGAGAATGCTATACTTGACATAAAGAAAAGACGTTTGTGCCTGATAACGACTAGAAATTAAATATCGCGAACATTTTTTATTACTTGCTTCCACATGCACAAAAACCTTGGGAAAAAGCTTTGTGGGAATTACAGAAAGGATCTCAGTTTTAGTGTTGACCAAATAGTATTTACACATAGTCTCAAGTCACTATGGTAACATGCTGATAACTACAATTGATTTAAGACAATAAAGTGGTTTTTTGCTCTTTAAAGTTGTTTTGTTATTTTCAGAGCTCTGGTTTGTGTCTGGAAAAAAAAGAAAAATGGGTGTTGAGACTTGGGTGGTGGGTTCCAATGAAATTCCTTTGCAATCAGCAAGTTTCAAAAGGACACAACAGCTATTGTAGCTAGAGGATAATTTACCTCCAATCTCCTTTTCTGCCATTCTCTGGACGTAGAAGATTGGGTTACCTATAACTCTGCCTTAACTCTGAAATTTCTTTGCAATAAATAATCATAAAGAGGGCACAACAGCTTGCAAGAAGATAAGTCACCTCCAGTCTCCTTAACAGCCATTCTAGATCTAGGAGACTGGGTTACCCGTGACTGTGCAATAACCCTGAAATGCCTTTGCAATTAGTAATTTTCAAAAGGCCTCAACAGTTAGCAAGAAGACGGAGGGGTTAAGTATTGGTCCCGCAGTGTACATTATATCATATGTTCTACGGTTACAAGCTATATGTTATATATGGTTACAAGCTATATATGATTACAAGTTATAGGCTTTATGGCTACAAGGGTATACAGCTAGCTGAAAAGTTAAGTTAAACACTTTACTAATCAGCAAGGTTTCCCTGTCACATTATCTCACTCACCTAACTTCATGTGTTAACATCAGTGTGCATACTCTCCATACCATTCTCTATACATTTGCTAAGGTGCTGACAAGGAGAATTTGTTTAACCATCAAGAGCTTCTTTAGATGGTGATCATTTCCTTTTAAATTTTTCTTGTGACCTAATGCTTGATTCAAGAGTGATATTGTTAGCAGAAATTAGATGCTAGTCGCTCTCTAAGGGGTCAAGGAGTCAAATATTAAACAGTGATTCTTAAATAAATTTAAGGCATAACTGTTCCGACTCTGCCATTATAGCTCAGTGTGTGTAGGGGATTTTCTCAAGATGAATTATCCTAGAATCTAGAAAACTGCGAAGAGAGCAAGTATTCATGTATTTTTTCAGTTTTATTTTTACAACAGCCGTTACTGACCAGCGAATGAGATGTTCAATACCATTCATGCTCTGAAGTACATTATGTATGAATAATGGAACTTAATATAACCAATAATTATTTTGAGCGTTGTTAGACACTCCTCTGGGTTTATTTCATTTATCTTACATTAAAATACCGATAACTCTTTTTAGCCTTGGTATGGTAGGGGGGGGGGGGGGAAGGGTACTTTACGAGATTCCATCCTGTCGGGGGACAAAGTTTGATACCAGGAAAAGAGAGGAAAGAAACTCGCGGCAATAAGCTTTGTGGGAGTTAGCAAAAGAGCTGTCAGCTTTTGTCTTGACAGAGTTGTACTTGTATCTTGATATAAGTCATAACAATTTGCAAACTGCGGTTGGTTTGAATAAATAAATTGCATTTTTGTTCTGTCGAGAGTTGTTTGTTGTTGTTTATGTTGTTGGTTTTGTAAGGGCTCTGGTTATAGTAGAAGGTTTTGTGCCTGAAAAAGTAGAAAAATGGATTCTTAGCCCTAGGCGGTGTTTTGTAAAGAAATTCCTCCGTAGTTAGTATTTTTCAAGAGGGCACAACAGCTAGCAAGAAGATGAGGGAGGAGGGGGGGGGAGTGGTACAGTGTTGGTCCAACAATGTATGTCAAATGCCTTGTGTCATCATTCAGTATCTCCACACCGTCCCAGATTCTATCGACATTACATTTAGCGTGGTTGGATCCAAGAATCGAAAACTTGTTACAAGCTAAGTCTGTCTCTAAGTCATCGATAGTCAAAATGTAAGTCTTCATAATTTTTTAGGATCGGCCACCATCGACCATGGGAGTGAATTCCGAGGGAAAATGTGATGAGTATTTCTCATTGGTTTCCAAGAATCCTAAACGGTCAGAGATGTATATGTCTAAGATTTTGAAACAGTTGACGTAGAGAAGTATGATTCAACCTTTTCCAGATTGATTAGGCTCCAATGATATAAGGAAATCCTGTTAGACAGTTTTTTTTTTTGGACGGTGTCACACCAATACTCATTGGAAACCAATTTGAGTTCAAATTCATTTATCTTTGCCTCAACAGAATATTCTTTCCGAAAAAAACTCTAAGTGAAATTGAGCAAATATGCATTAATGAAGATAGATTTTTCTTGACATTGAGACGATGTAAGTGTGGTGAGACCGAATTCATCACCCTTGCTTTCATCAGTTTTCTGTAACACCCGTGGTATGAGGCTGACAGCTGCTGTCTTTTCGTTTTGGTCTACAAGCAATACTGTTTGCCCTAATTTGAATAATGTCACGGACATCAGCGTTGCTATTCGTATAATTTTTACGAACGTTATTCAAACTAACTCAGACAGCATTGCTAGAAGATCAAAAGGAAAGGGAAAAGCTGTCTAATTCATAAGTTCAACCGAAGAGAAAACCGAAGTAAGCAAGGGGTACTCAGTTTAACTCAACGTCTATTATTGTTGTTTATATATTGTATTTTAAGTAGCACTCCTCGCAAAGAAGGAATTCCTCTTTGAAATATTTATTGAAAGAGGATTGGAAAAGGCGATGCGATAAGTTTTTTCGGGGTTTCTAGATTTGCATAACTTTTGTTATGGTCCGCCCCACATGTTCAATATTTCTTAATGAAAATGTTGATATTATTTATTCAGAAGTCACACAACTAAAATGCTGAAAATGATTTGATTAACGGACTTCACTTCTGCTGCATGACATCTCCAACCAGCAGTGCGGAGCCGGTGGCGAATTTTTCTCCATTTACCAAATGATTCTTTAGGGCCACACGTTTGAGACGGTTAAGCTTCACCCAGGTACTCTGTCATGCCGCAAAGCTTGCCTCGCCGATGTTAGATGTCAAAGGCTCGACTGAAAGACTTCGTCGAAGACAAAAGACCCATACTATATGGCGAAAGTATCAAGACGAGGTGACGAACCAGCTGTAAGAAACTATCCTTCAGCTGACACCGGAATATTTGTAACTTAATCTACGAATCTTATCTCTGATACACTAGAATCGCTCTCTAATTATACGATTCAAAAGAAAACACTCCAGAAAGCTCGTGGTCTTACGTACACAATTCATATAAGGAATACCATTCTGTCTTTCTTTACACCATCCCCTCCCTAACAGGCCTAAAACTCTTGAGTAAACTATAGAAACGAACTGTCCTATGAACCTTGAAACGCTAAGTTCCTGCAACCACTTTTGGAAACCAACAATCTCTCACTTCCCTTGGGGTTTCATTGGCTGGAAGGTCTCTGGTAACAGCAGCAACTTGTGATTGTCCCGTTGGAGTACACTATGGACAATTCCAACAATCAGCTCATTGCCATAGGCTGTGGTGAGTGTTTCGGCAATGGGCTTAGATCTTTAATAAGTTCCGCTTTTTTTTCCACGCACTTTCACTCAAGACACCGACAGTAGCACCAGTGTCCGACAGTACATTCATCAAACGATGATTAACAAGTTCCGAAACATGATAACATTATTTTCTACTGGGCCTACCTGACCTTGTCCTACGGATAACGCTTTTCATTCTACTAATTTATTCGTGTTTTTCTCGTCGCCATGTTCCCACCAATAACGTAGCTTCACATTCTGCATATAAAACCACACACAACCCACAATTCCTCCATTCGCTGTGACGAAGGGCTAACGCTCGAAACGTCAGCTTTTGAACTCTTTACAATGGCCAATTTATAATTTCAACCTAGCTGATATAACCAAATTACCCTGTTACCCCCACCGACGCAGCACCACAGTTTCTTTAGAAACTTACCCCCTTTATTCACTTGTCCTACGGGGACTGGTTGGCCCTCCGCAGGCCCCGGCTTCCGTTTCCCGATACTTTAGTGGGACATTCCCGCGCAAAGTGACCTTGTCTGTGGGAAGAATAGCACGACGCGTCATCTCGACGCCTTGGAGTTGTTGTCTCTTTTTTTCTTTCCAGTTCCTGAATTTTCTCGTACACGACCAGAACAAATTCCTTAAGCTCGCGTATCTCTGTCAAAATCCTCTCGGCGCTCA
>NC_142530.1:10085000-10090000 GCF_964205215.1 Stylophora pistillata
CGTGATCCATGAGATCACGTGACTTACGACCCACTTATCATAACATCCCCCTTCTTAAGCTATTTGGCTGTCTTAATGACATTATGCTAATACAAGTGAAAACTGGAACAAGAAGTCAACAACTCAACTGTAGATTAATCTAAAATACAACTCTTTTACATAACATAATCCTTATGCCAAACCGGTACAAATCTGACCCGAGTAGAGCGACGCGGAACCGAGGAGGCATCAGTATCGGGTAGGTCTGGTTCCAGGTTAGCATCTGATTCTCTAGTTACACTTGGAGAGCTTACACTGGATTGCATGGTTACATGCTGTGAATCATCAATGACATCATTATCTAATATAGTAACAATTCATTCCTGAGTAAGATGAATATGACGTCTATTTCTACGACACTCTCTACCAGTTTCATCAGTAATCATATACGATCTGGGTGTGTCATGTTTTCCTGTAACTATAGCACGTGATAAATGTTTATCACCTGGTTTCTTGAACCTTACACTATCCCCTTCCTTAAGTTGAGGTAGTTGTTTGAAGCCTTGGCGATCATAGAATTCTTTGTATTAGCTTGTCGTTTTAATTTTCAAGTAATTTTGGAACATCATGACAGTTCTGTGGTACTAAGACTAAGGGGTGAACAGGAACTCTTGTGCGGATTTGCCTACTAAATAACATTTGGTTAGGTGAATAAGGAAAATTGCTTATTGGTGTGTTGCGGTATTCCATCATACCTTCATTCAAATTGCGCTCCTTTCTTAGTAAGTTTTTAACAATGTTGACCGCCTTTTCTGCAAGACCGTTTGCCTGACTATATGTGGGACTGGTTGTCATTATGTTAATGCCATATTGCGTAGCATATTCCTTCATTTCTCTGGAGTTGTAGGTCATGTTGTCTGCAATTAGAGTTTGTGGATAACCATGTCTTGAGAAAATCTCACTTAGACACCTGATAATATCACTGCTGACTTTGCCATTGAGCCTAATAGCCTCAATGTACTTTGAATAATAATCAATGACCACAAGGTATTTTTGATTTTTGTGTTCTAACACATCTGATGCAACAATTTGCCAGGGCAATATTGGGATTTGTCGAGTTTGCCTGGGTTCTTTCGACTGCTTACTTTGATATTTCAGAAATTTTTCACAACAAGACACCATGTCTTCAATATGTTTATTCATGCCAGGCCAAAATACCGTTAAACGTGCATTAGCTTTGGTTTTCTCAATGCGACAGTGACTTAAATGCAATTTCTGAAGTATTTTTCGTTCTCCATATAAATGGAATGACAAGCCTGTTGTCCTTGAGAAGGATTCCATCGGTTACGTGAATATCATTCCTGACATTCCAGAAGGACTTTAGAGAAGGAGGTACATCACGTTTGTGTTGGGGCCAACCCTCCATGGCATACCTATGTAACAATTGCATAGTAGGATCATTGCAATTTTGCTGTCGTAATTCCATCAACTTCATATCCGAAATTGGGAGATCGAGAATTACACTATGAATGAAATGCTCCATGTCATGATGCATATCATCATCAGTAGGAACATTGGACTGATCGATTGCTCTTGACAGGGTATCTGCAATATAAAGAAACTTCCCTGGAACATATCTCACTTTAAGATTATACCTTTGCAGACGAAGTCTCATTCTTTGCGAGCGAGGGGGTACCTTGAAAAGAGGCTTTTTGAAAATACTTTCTAGGGGCTTATGATCAGATAGTACTTCAATTTCTGCCCCATACATGTACATATTAAATCTCTCACATCCATAAACGATCGCTAAGAGCTCTTTCTCAATTTGGGCGTAATTGATTTCAGAACTTGACATAGCACGCGAGGCATATGCCACTGGTTGATTCTGTTGCATCAAACATGCTCCAAGGCCGTTTTTACTGGCATTAACTTGGAGTGTCGTAGGTAAACTTGTGTCATAAAATCGTAGGACTGGGGTGCTACTCAAGACGGATTTGAGTTTAGTAAGAGCTGTATCGTGCTCTGGAAACCAAGTCCATGGCACATCAGACTTAAGTAAGGATCGCAATGGAGCAGTTAATTCAGACATGTTTGGAATATACTTGGCAAGATAGTTGATCATTCCCAATAACCTTTACAGATCTTGCTGGCATGATGGAGTGGGCATGTTGTAAATAGCAGAAATTTTGTCTGGGTCTGATGAAAATCCCAGTTCACTAACAACTTCACCCATGTACTTGACTTTATTTACTCGAAATTGGATTTTGTCTCGGTTGAATTTGATATTGCGCTCTCGTGCCCTTGTCAACACCTTGCGCAATATCATATCATGTTCTTGTTCATCTCTACCTCCCATGATGATATCATCGAAAATTGGTAATGCACCTGAAATATCGCCAAAATGTTTTTCAATCATTTTCTGGGCCACTTCACTTGCACATGAAATACCAAATGGCATTCTTTTGAAACGAAATCGGCCAAAAGGCGAATTGAACACACGGAGAAATGAGGATTCTTCGGTAAGCTTTAGTGCCAATAACAATTTGACATGTCAACAACCAAGAAAACTTTGCAACCACTCAGAGTACTTGAAATTGTTTCAAAACTTGGTGGTTTGAAATCTTCCTTTTCAATGGCTTCATTTAGATCTGGTGGGTCTAGACACAATCTCAGAGTTTTGTTTGGTTTTTCTACGATTACTAAATTGCTAACCCAGGTAACTGGTTGCTCTACTTTGGCAATAATATCTTTTTGTTCAAGATCCATGAGAGTTCCTTTGAGTTTATCTATCAGTCTTAATGGGACATTCCGTTGTGGTGAATAGTAGGGTTACTATTAGCCTTCAACTTAATGTAATACTCTCCTTCAACACATTCTAAACCTTTGAAGACATCCTGAAATTCATCCAGAAGGGTGAATTGTTTTCGAACTTCATTGACACTGAGACCTATTTGTTCTACTTTGTTATTCAAGGTGATTAGCTCTAGGTCTAAGCATGATTCTAAACCAAGGAGGGGTCTTATATTATCTCGGAGTACATAAAACTCCAAGGGTGTTGAACCTTTAGCCCCTTTTACCTTCGTATCAAGAGGGCATTTGCCCACAGTATCTAGCTGGTGCCCCCCAAATGACTTGAGTAACATGCTTGTTGGCTGTACCTGAGCATTCAACTCAGTAGCCAAACCTGAGGAAATTACATTACATTCTGCACCTGTATCAAGTTTAAAACTTACGGGAATGTAATTAACAAGTAGATTTGACTGAATGTTCCTTTTAGTACTACCTTGAATTTCCTCGATGTACAGACCCTCCAACAGTTCATTGCTTTCGTGTTCCTCTATTTCCGCGTGACGAACACTTCTTTCTTCCGTGTCATTCTTCGATTTGAAGCAGTACAGAGCATAGTGATTTCTTCCATTGCATTTGTGACACGTGGCTCCATAGGCCGGACATTTTCCCCTGTCATGAGACGCTGCACAGAATTTGCATTTCATTATTCTGCGCCAGTCTTCGTGTTTGGATTTTGCTGTGTCCACCGGTGGCTCTGCCTTCTTTACAGCGTCAATGTTATCCGTTTTAGTGGTTGGTCAGATGAAGATTTTCGACTGTTCCTTAGACTGCTCCGTGATTCTGCATAATTTCATGGCCTACTCAAGTGTCAAAGTCGCTCTCGTAGTTTGATATCAGTTATGCCAACCACAATCTGATCTCGTATCAGAGAATCCTTAATCGCTCCGAAATCGCAGTATTCAGCTCTTCTTCTGAGATCTGTGACAAATATGTCAAACGAGCGGTCTTCTTTGGTGGTCGTTCTGAAGACATATCGTTCGTAGGTTGTATTCTTTCGAGGAACACAATACGTTTCCAGCGCTGTTAAGATACCTCCAACAGTCCTTTGCGTGATATCTTCGGGAATATTAGGTAGAGTTTTGAGCACTCGTCTTGCTTTGGTTCCGAGAATACTTTGGATAGTTGCTATCTGTATGACATCTTCCTTTTCGTGAAGGCCACTCGATATCCGATACAATTCCCACGCTTCTTTCCATTCCTTCCATAGATCTGCGAGATTGAGACTATCAATATCCAATTCTTAGGGAGGTTTGATACGTTCCATGTCGAAGTTAGGAGTCAGAAAAGTTTCTTTGAAAGAGATCCAGGTACCATGTTATGAGTTCAACTTTTTTAAGAGCTTTATTCCGTGGTTTCACACTGCACGTGATCCATGAGATCATGTGACTTACGACCCACTTATCATAACACCCGATGTACCTAAGTTCGGCCCCGGACTACTTATGGCCTCTCTGATCTTTTAAATCCGCCTGTTTACCATTATCCATGTCTCACCACGCCGATGTCAGGTAGTGTTTTCAAAATGTCCACGTCAAAACGTCTTCTACGATGATCGATCGTCAATTTGGGACATATTTCAAGGCACAGAGAGCCTTTTAAGTTCGGCCGAAATAGCTGGCAAAATCCCGTATTTCATGTTTTTCCAGGTGTTGACCTGTTTGAGTAAACGAGCGCTTATGTAAGCGAAAAAATGAGTCGAATTTGGTGAAGTCTTGAAACTCACAAGAAAAATAGTCGCCATCGTTGAAGGGCTTTGTAACCTAGTTTTTTAGAGGATTTCCGCTGTACTGAAGCTGTTCATCACATGGAGTATTATGATAACTTTGATTCTGATCTTGTGAAATATGCCTGAGTAACATAATTCTAGTTAATTAAATTTCCTGTTGCTCAATAATATCTATAAAGTCCTTTGACTTCCAAAACATAGTAATCCTTTATTTGTAGAAACGCTAGTTTTAATAGAAAAATGTCTGATAGACCCACATTAGAAGCATTTTTGAAGTGAGAATTGAGAATTGAAAGTCCGTCATTAGCATATGCAGCGCCCACGACATCAACCGCTGACTGTCGTCGATTTCTCGGCATGTAAAGAAAATACGAAAGGCCCACCTCTTGCGTAGAGCAGCAGTTTGGGTTAAGTTATGCACGCGAAGTCTAACCTAAATCGTGGA
>NC_142530.1:10095000-10100000 GCF_964205215.1 Stylophora pistillata
TGGCTCATTGAAATATGAAAGTTTTTTCACATGGGAATTAGAAAACAAACTGCTAAAGGCATGTGTTCTATGAATGAACGACGGTCGAATTCACAGGAAAAAGAAGATTGCTCGGGATGACAGTGCCGAAGAAATTGACTGCTTTGACTGATGTATCCTTCCGCACAACGCATCGGGAAGGATATCAGAGCAAGCTCTTAATTTACTTCACTCGTAGGGCGGCCGATGTGATTTCTGAGGCTTTCTTCATTGCGATGATCAGAGATCGCCATGATGAGCTAGCTGCGATGGACCTCAGCATGACCGCAGTCGCTCTGACATCATGATTTGTATGAATATTAACAGTTATGCCAGTTTGGTTATATTTTCAAGTTTCATCCTATCTGTTTTGTTCTGTTTTGTTTTTGTTTTTATATAATAGACGAGTGTCAACTGTGTTTGATTTTTAATTGCCGTACGTAAGTTTTCAATCTAACGAAGAGTGAAAACCTACAAAAATCGAACTGTCCATTTCGTTTTCTCTGAGGATGTTCGTCTCTGCGCCCTGTTATTATAATTATGCAAATAACGGTGCTTGGCATGTTTACAAACCTCTGTTTTGTTCTTCTGTCGCTACTTGTCGGGCTCTTTTTTTCCCGAAATTTCACTTTCAATTAATAAAATAAGGTGGGCAAAATACAAATTGGCAGATAGCTTGACAGCTTAAGCTCAGCTCTGTGCTCTATACTCTAGGAGAGAAAGCCTTTTTAACCAATGACAGCGCGTGTTATATCCCAGCTTCATCCTAACAATAGATAAAAACGAATCACTCTGGGTATCAAAAAAGTCATTCATTGATTTTGCCAACAATTGATCGATCACGATAGCTAAACAGTCCCAAAGGAAGATAAAATTGCAATGATTACTCAGGGTACAAATTAGAATCACTCGATTGGTGTTGTTCCCATGGCAACAACACACACAAAAAAAATAAAACAGTAATTGGCCACTACACAGCTCTAGAGTTCGAGTTTCAGAAGACGTGTTCAGTATTACATAGCAACTTCTTAACCTAACATAATTGTTCACTAGGTAACTGCCGTAATTTGAAGTTTACCAGTTTTCCTAAACCTGGCTACAGGTTGGAGAATCACACGGTTCGAACTATTGAAGTATTGGACGAGGATCTTTGCAGGGTGCAATGCTACTTGGAACCTAACTGCGTCAGTTACAACTTCCATACGATAAGATATCTGTCTGGAACATACAAGTGCGATCTGAATAACGCTACCATTAAACACGATGAAGATCTGGTGACGAATGAAAGTTATATTTACCGCGGAACTGAAGTAAGGACGATTATTAGCTAAGAGTATGAAACTCTTTGTTTCGTTTAATTTTCGTTACAAGACTGAAGATTCCCTAGTCCATTCCACTGCTCTTAATTCTCTTTCCAACCACCAAAATAAAGGTTATGATAATTTCACGTTTAAACTTTTAAATAAAGGATGAAGAGAAGCATATTTTTTTTTATCAATTTAAAATGACCATCTCCGGAGCTGTTTTGATACACTTTGAGGAGTTAGACACATTTGTTCTCGCTCTGAACAGTGTCACGCGTGAAAAGGGAACCATGTTCAATGCAGACATTTGCGTGAATAACAAGCAAGCTTGCGTGGAGCATATAAAAATCAAAATGAGAGTACACACAAGGACCTTTAGAGAAGACGTATAGATTTGACAAACCTGCATAACATTTAACCCAAATATGTAAATGCCCCATTCTCTTTTTTCTTAAGAATGTTTGGGCCAGAAACCCATGCAAGAAAAATGCAACATGCCAAGCTGGGTTTACAGACAGAGATTATCAGTGTTTATGTGTTCTTGGATCTGGATTTGGAGGCCATGATTGTGATGAAGGTGAGGAATCCTCTTCAATTTATTGCAACTACCACCCACCCCCTCCCCTCCTCTCCCCACCACCAAACGTTTCTGAGGTGACACTAAGATCCCAATCAATAAATACAAACAAAGAAACAAACATTAGCGAGAAAAACACGAGACAAAAAAAACAGTTCTCATTTTAATAATGATTCATTTTTAATGTTTTAGATTTGGACGAATGTACTGTTGGAACACACGAATGTGACGAAAATGCTGAGTGTAACAATACCTTGGGATCTTACAAGTGTACTTGTAAAGATGGATTTCAAGGAAATGGAATCAACTGCACAGGTTGTTAGTTGTAACGTCTCATGAAAACAGTTAGTTAGTAAGATGATGAATGTGAGACCAGTTTTCTCCACGTCTCTCCACCCTTCCCCATTATTTCGAGGACTAATCTGCTGTGCGGTTTGAGATTGGGGGCGAATGAGTTCAAAACAATCGCTAACCAATCATCTCAGTCGTAAATCTTTGTCTTTCATGTCAGTGACAAGGAATTGCACAAGCTGAAATGTAAAAGCAGGACCACACGATAATCTTTGTTACTTCTCAAGGCTACAACGTCTTCAGAATACAGCAGCGCGTTTAATTACTTTCACGCCTAAATTCGATCACATACTGCCGGTTTTGTTCAAGTTTCATTGGCTTCCTGTTGAATATAGAATTCAGTGTAAAATAGGTTCACTGAATTTCAAGGCAATTAATTTTACAAAGCCACAGTATTTGAGTAACTTGTTGTTTATCAAGGAAAATAGCAGGTACTCTTTACGGTCGGCGTGTAATGGTCTGATACTTGAAGATCCTAGTTATAGGTTTAAAGTTACATTGGGTGACCGATCGTTCAAAGCATTTGCCCCAAGAACTTGAAATGGACTACCAAGAGAGATAAGAGACCAGAATAATATAACCACGTTCAAGACAATGCTAAAAACACATTTATTCAGAAGAGCATATTTCACTTTTCTCCTATTAGTCTCATGTAATTACAATTTAAATAGTTTAGTTAGTTTAGATACTTTTTTTATTTAATTATGTAATTTATTATACTATAGGTGATTTTGTATTTTGTAAAGCGCTTTTGATCATATGTGCATGTAAAAGGCGCTATAGAAGTATTAAACATTATTATTATTATTATTATTATTATTATTATCATTATTATCATGGCTCACTTCGAAGCTGGGTTGGTCCTTTGGGTGTTTTTTCATCATTCGTTTACCACGATCAATACTACCTGTTTTTTCTTGCGGCTTTTATCAATTTTTTTACGATGACCAACTGTTGAAGAATAAGTCAGTAAAACTGTATACGAATTCTGCTCTCAGATCAGATATAATACTATCATTCGATAAATGTGATGGATGTGGAAATGGGAACATTTACAGCGTTGGTGTTTGGTACAAACGGAGGCATGGGACTTGACTGTCAGAACTTTTTAAGAACTCTCGCAAATAAGTTTCGAACAAGAATAATGAACCCTATGACAGCGTCATTTCCTGGCTACGAATACAACTTTCGTTTGCCATATTAAGAATTGTACACAGATGCGTAAGAGGTTCTAGAGTTCCGTTTAAACCACGCGAGCTTGCAGAAGACTTCACCCTCGCAGTAGCTGGTCT
The DNA here is from genome assembly GCF_964205215.1 of Stylophora pistillata. Lineage (NCBI taxonomy): Eukaryota > Metazoa > Cnidaria > Anthozoa > Scleractinia > Pocilloporidae > Stylophora > Stylophora pistillata. The sequence continues at coordinate 10,098,543 of NC_142530.1, forward strand.
ACATCTGCACTCATAATTTTAGGTCTTTATTATTTTAATAGTTTTTCCTAGTTAGTAATGCTAAATTTTTTCTTTTCTCATATATTGTAATCAGTCCTCTATCGTGAACATTAATATTAATTCTTTTAAAAATTTCCAAATACTTTAAGTGATTCTAGTGAATAAAGGTTTATTATTTTCGATAAATGTATCACCGTAACGATGAAAAGCAGTTTTCCAATCTCTGGAAAGGACGGAAAGTCAGCAGAAACGTGGGCGAACTCACTTACGCTTGGAAGTGAAGACATAACTTGCTTTTAGCTTGCACTTTCTACACTCATTGCATGCATTTTCCCATTCCCGAGTTTTTTCTCTCGCTGCAACTATCTGATGCTTGGTGGAGAGGTTAGCGAGCGTGTGATTCGTTCCGGTAACGTTGTGTCCATCCCTATAATAGTGTTATGCGATAAGCTTCGTCAGGCAGTTTCCTCTCTGCAAATTTTTTTAAATTAAATCGTTATCGTTCGGAAGGTTTTCAGTAAACTTCAGCGGACCATCGCAGCGAGGTAGACCATCAAGATCGACATTCGGCGTCAGCTTGGGCAGTTTCCTCTTCTTTGGTAAGGTTTTTTTTTTCACTATCAAGAAACTCCCCGGCAAAATCAGCGCGCTGCACTTCTCTGATTATTTGTAACTCAGAATTATTTCGTCTGCAGAGAACCAACTAACCGTTCTTCCATTTTTGTGTGGCAGTTCACGACGAATCTAAGCACCCACAATGTCACTCGCGTGAGTCGGAACTTGACCAATTTTTAGGATTCAGCTTCCACCTGTTATCTTTGACGACGTCAACAGAAACAAAAATTTGTGGTTGGGAGGCTCGAAAGGTCTTCCTCTTCTCGGTTTTGACCTTTAGACCCTCCTCGATCTTCTGCTTAAGAAATATTTTGCGGCACTTTCCTCCAAAGTTGAATTGCTTGGGTTTTCTCTAGTTGCAATTGGCGTCTTGCCATTGAATAAGAGTGACGTCATCATGGCGAGCGGACACGTCTTTCTAACCTCTGCGCTGTTGGCTTTCCTTATCCTGTTTTATCCGACTAACGTTTTTAATAGAGGTCCAAACCGATACTTGTTAACTTTCTTAATACAACGAGATGCTGTTTCTGACTGCTATTTTCCACGTAGCCTCATAAACAGCTTCTGTACTCCTCCATCACCTCCGGCTGGCGGCCATATTGGTCTATCACCAAGGAGCATTTTTAGTGCGAGAATTGCCAGACACACGTCTTCTTCTTCGACAGCTACTTTCCACCTCTTGAAGACATCGTCTGTCCAGAAAATGTTACTCTCCGGTGATATCGAGCTAAACCCTGGCCGCAAGTGCGATCAAGAAGACCAGCTACTTGATCTGCTATCTTCTCTCAGAAATAACAGAAATTGCTCTATTACAGCTGGCCATTCAAACGTCCTTGGTCTTTA
>NC_142530.1:10102500-10215000 GCF_964205215.1 Stylophora pistillata
TCTAAAAACGACGTATTGAAAGTCATATTGATCAGGTTTTCCATCACCTTCCAAATTTCTCCGACAAAATCCAAACATCAAACAGTCTATAGACGGAATGCGTGCTTTTAAGCAAATTTCACTGACGTCGCATCTAATGGCTACTTTAACGTGGTGAAAGCGCTGGAGATCTTCGAGCAGATTTGCCTCAAGCTTGGGGATTGGTAGCATTTATATCTTAAAGATGTATCTTGAAACTTTGCTCTAGCATAAGATACGCTTCTTGCCTTTGTATTGGACCTCTCGGGAAGGCAAACAGGGAGGTGAGGGAGGTACCACGGACATTTCGGCTCTTTTTGGTTTGAGGTACACTAAGAATTAAACCTTTTCGAGGTAAGACGCGATCAAAAACTGATAGTCCTTTCCGAGCAAATGTTGGCGAGTTGAACACTTTTCTGTATTTCTAAGGCGGCTGAAGGCCATCTCATAGCTGTTTGGTAATGTCGGACTTTCGTGCTTGTAAGGTGTGAACGAATGACCTGAACCTTATCAAGTACTATTTCCTCCTCTCTCTTTACTGGTATTGCACAATTCTCGTGGATGCCTAAGGTGTTAACTTCCCAAAACTAATTCATAGAATCGTTCAGTTCGTTAAATGCCTTTGATCTGCCAAAAAGAGGTACAGGCGAGATTAGTTCTGTGAGTTTCCTTCCGGACAGCCAATATTCGACCACCCCAACGGCCCCAGCCTGGCGTTTAGTTCTCCCAGTTGTACTCTCAAGTCAGCCTTTAGCCATATGTAGAATCATGACATGGTCTGTGGAATGTTCTTCAAAACCTGTAAAAAGGAAACTTACAGATTCAAGTTCACTATGTCGCTTATATTCGAAGAGAGCAACTGCTGTGCTAACAGGGGTATCGGCACACTTCTCAAGTTTTTGCCGTTTAATTTCTTTCTTGAATTGATTCAATTTTCTTAATTCTCCCAGATAATTTTGTAGTCTATTTCTTTTGCCTCCAAACCTTCTTTTGAGAGTATTTTTCGCCCCCTCGCATGCTTCCTCTGAAGAACTAAATGTTAAATTAAATGTTAGCCATCTAATCTCTTCGAGATTTCAATCCGCAGATAAACTCAAATGCCAACAGGTCCAACAGGGCCGGGATGAAGGCATCGGAATTTTACTTTCTTTCAGCAAAATATTGCATTCGCCAGAACCGATCTTTGCCTGCGAGAAAACCTTTCGACGGCGATTTTAGAGGCAAAGAGAAAGGAGAATCCTTGACTGTTACAGTCTCTTTGTCCGTAGACTCGATGATTTGTCGAGAACTAAATTAGATTTGGTTTGATTTGAAATGATTTTCTGATTGCATTAGGGGCCGTAATTATTTCCCCAGTCCGTACGTAGGGACTGTTGCAACATTGAGAACATTGAAAAATGGGCATCTTTTGTAACGTTGCAAAATATTTGATTCGCATAGTTAAGCCACGAAATCAACATCAGATTGCTTAAAAACACCTTTAGTTTGCCAAGAGAGTTAAAATTTTCCTCTCGATATACTTAAATAGGGGAATTTTAACATGTTCTGACCACTATGAATCCCCATCGGCCGATGGCGGAAAATAACCTTGATTTAGAAGTTAAGTTTTGAGATTTGGGACCTAATTGACAACTCTATCCTACACTGCCGTTAAGTTTATACCTTTATAGGCAAACACATGCAAAAACCCTTGAACGTTTTCGACTTTTCAAAAGTTATGAGAAAACCCATGACACACCTTCATTCATGCTTAAAACAATTGTTACAAACAAGTTTTAACGCTTGCCACTCAAGTCAAGAAGTACATTTCTAGAGCAACAACTTTCTAGCAGAATGTCAAATGTTATGCAAGATGACCTCGAAAAGGGGATCTAGGGCAGTTATTAATTTGTAACAGCTATTTTTTAACCCTTATTTTGTGTTTCCGTGCAGCAGTTTGTAATCTGTTTCCATCGCTAATATGTCAGCACTGACTGGCTTATTAACATCCTATTTTAATATAGATGCTCTATGCTGAGTACTTAGCCCAAAATCTTTTTGTTAGAATTAAAAGAGAGACAAGGCTATGAATACGTTTCTTCCCTTCACACTCCTAAAAATATGTGTTTATTCCTTTATTTTTGTCATGTAAAGAATGTTCGGCACCTCTTGGTATGGAAAGTCACCACATCAAAGATTCTCAAATCACTGCATCTTCACAATGGGATGGAAATCATGCAGCAGTCCAAGGAAGATTGAACTTTAAAGCTGGTGGAGGCAAACAAGGAGGATGGTCAGCTCGTCCGAACAATGAAAATCAATGGATCCAGGTAGCTCTTAGCAGTTACACTAAATTAACAAGTATAGCGACACAGGGAAGGAATGCTTACAAACAGTGGGTAACGGCGTACCAGCTGCAGTACAGTGATGATGGAATGAACTTCTACTACTATAAAGTACCAGGACATAGTTCACCAAAGGTAATGTCGAGCCCATCAAAGTACACACTTGACAGCTTTATTTTTTCTTTGTCTATTATGATCTTAGGCAAAGTGGATGAGCCATAAATTCGATCAGTAAACAAGATTCCGTTCTTTCAGTACTGAGCAAGGAAACAAGTTGAGTAAGATATTTATCGTATGTGTAGATTCAAATGGAGGGGAAAGGTTCCAATTGAAACAAACTTTTCAATTTAGGGGGTCATCAGTAGTGAATACGGCCCACCTAACTTACTCATCATATCAGCGAGATATATAATAAATTGCTCTCAAAAGGAGAGTGTAAACTTCAGTCTTGAATCCTTTTACCTTCATTTATTACTCTATGTTCTTAGTTTTCGCTGATGATAAAGTTGAATCATTTGCCAATGTTCCCACTATATTTATTTCACGATACAAAACAAATTTTTGATTAAGTTCATTTTGTATGTGACAGACACTGGAGGGAAATAAAGACATGGACAGTGTTGTTTATCACAAGCTGAACCCACCAATCCAAGCTCGTTATATAAGACTCCGACCAACAGATTGGTATGCTTATATATCATTAAGGATGGAGCTTTATGGTTGCCGAGGTATGAAAAAGAGTAGACTATTAAAGTGCAAGATATTCCGGGAAACACGTTAATTCAGAATCTCATATTTAACTGAATGCAACAGTATATTGCAAGAAAAAGTTTTCTCCTTTATTTGAAATTCAATCCTTAGTAGTTTACGGCGCCTTTATGGGGATTACGTAGAGGCCTGGGTCCGAGTGTCTCGGCCGAGTGAGGTCTAATTAGTTATTCATACCGCGTAGGTACACGAGGGGTTTTAGGGTATCATTATTATTATTCATACGGGGTAGAGATAGGGTTAGGGATCACTATTATTCTTTCCACGTGGGTGTGCGAGGGGATTAGGGTTTTAGTATTCATAACACGTATGTTCGTGCGTAGGGTTTCATTTTTTAAAAATTAACGGTACAGAAAAGTACAAAGGGAACAAAAGACTCCAAGATGGCGGAGAGATTAAGTAGAACATTGGCTTTCAAAAATTTATTGTTACAAGCCTTTCCCATGGAATGGCAAGATATTATGCAAGTGTATCCTGAGGCAACTCAACGACCCTATGGGTATATCACCTTGGATTTACATCCTGCTAATAAGGATGCTCACCGCGTATTCAGTCATCTTTTGACACATGAATGATGTATGCGATTGTATCCTAGAAAAGTGAAACCTTAAAACAGCCCTACACATTGGTCAGAAATTATTTAGGAACAACCACCAGCAAGTACACATCGAGAAAACTTATAGTGTGTGTGTGTGACCATGACTGATAATTCTCGGGATCTAGATGTCTTTGGCGAACCACTAGAAGAAGATGAAGAGCCTAAAAACACAGATGATGAAGACAATGATGATGAAGGTGAAGATGAAGACAAGGATGACGGTGACGAAGATGATGATCATGACAGTGTCAGTGGGTCAGAATTAAAACAGGAAGTGAAAGATGATATGAAAACAACTTTGGCTGAACAAGAAGAAGAACAGGAAAAAGAGGGCGCATCCGAGAATGACAATTCGCTCTTACCATTAGCTAGGCGTAAGTTGAGAAGGTTATACTTGCATCGTCTAAAGTGGTATAACCGTATTAAACAGGATAAAATACATAGGCAAGTCATGCATACCGCTCGACGATTGATGAATGAAGACGGTATGGATTGGGAGGAGGCATTAGAGGCTGCCGTGGACAGGAGAAAATTCCTCTTGAATCTTCTGATCAACAAACCGTTATCGGATGAAAGTGATGATGATGATGATGAAAAAGAGGAGGAAATGAACACTGTGTAACCGCTGTAGTAGGGGGATAGTATGCGAGTATTTTAGTATGCGAAACAAAGACAAAATATAATCACGTTCTAAACAAGTTCTTTGTCAAATTTTATTTATGACCATGCTAAGTTTAGAATGTACATCATCTGCTAGTCCATCTATTTCTCCGTTATTAGAAACTTCTATCACATCAAACTCTCTGAGTGTTACCTGCGACACCTCTGTGTTCGATTCTACCAGTGTGTTCAATGGATCTGTCTTTGCAGACGTGGTCTACAGTCATTTATGGTTGTAAAGGAGGGTGCTCGGATTTTCTCTTTTAACTTATAAAGACGAGTTCTCTCTGCTCGCTGCTTTCTCTTCTTTTCGAAGACTCTACAGGAGAGGGAAATCATACATTTTAATATATTTTATATTTCTGCGATAATTGTCTTAAACACTCAGACTTACTTGTTATCATTAGTAAACTTCCATAGCTGATCTGGACGAATCACGGTCCATCCATATTCTCCATTATCAAAACACTTCATACTCAAAAGAGTACAGCTCACGTTATGTCTCCAATCAATCTCTCTTCTCTCTTTCTCTCTCACGAATTTCGGGAAGTTTGCTTCAATGAAGTCACAAATTTGATTAGGGAACATACCCCCTTTTACTGTACTAAACTTAAGACCGTCGACTCGATCCCTCACAAAATATGAAACCGGTTGGCTAGAACTTAGAATAGCCTTTGCAATGACAGTCACATATGTCACGACGCTCATTTTTTGTCCTAAAAGACATGCGTCCTGTATCACCTGTACCACATGCGTATGACATACTTTTTGGTAGCCTATAAATACCCCTTCTACTCACAGTCTTAGTCGGTTAGATTAGTAACCCGCGAAACTAAAACGCGTTATATCGGGTCGTTCTTTTTTAATCTCGTACCTGAATTTTTTAACAATACTTAGTAGCTGTTTGTTCATTGCGTTCTCGACGCAGTAATTCAGGTACGAATCCTGGTCACGACAACTTTTTTCCTTTTATTCTAAAATGTATTCAAAGCATAAACATTGGTTACGTGAAATAGTGGAAGAACCATTGGACATTTCTTAATCATGTCGGACACGATACGCCAAAATTTGCTGTGATTGAAATAGAGAGTAATCTAGATGTCATTTCGTTTGCATCAAATTTACTCACTCTCACAATTGAATTATTCTTCACATTTACTCACTCGTTCTAGTCATTTTATTCCTCAACTTTATTCAGTTCTTGGGACTCCTATACACTCGCGGTAACACACTACCACTAACAAATGTGACAGTTTAAAACAGATTATTACAGTGATACTAGATCATTCTATGTACACTCTTTCCTTCTCTTCCTCTTTCCTGCTATGCGCGCGCGTCCGGAATGCGGTCGCGTAGCGACCGTGGCAATGTTTCCACGTTTTAGTCATGTTTCGTCACATGTAAAGCAAGTCCATAGCATATGAGCTAAATAAGTCTTTGGATTATGCTCCTTGTAATTCTTCCAATCGCTTTATCACATATAGATGTCGAGGTTTTGTGAAAAACGTGTTTCTATATAGGTACTTGCTATTTTGCCTCTCTTTTACCGCTTTTATTTTGTGTTTAAACGGAGTATCCAGGAACGGTTTGATTGTATTTATCTTCTCTTCGACTTCTATTTAGGGGTGAATTTCATTGAGATACACCCCTTGTCTGATTGGATGAAATCGAACTTTCTTCATCATCACTTTGGTCCCATGTATGATCATACCATTCCGACTCATAGCCACTCTTATACACCCATTACTAGATTTCCATTGGTCTATCATTGATTGACACATGTCATCACTCGGAAACAATTTGGACAGACAGGTCATTGACTTTGATCCCAAAAAATGTAAGGATGCTATGACTTGATTAAAATTTGATGGACAGATAATAATGAGACTACCTAGGTTACAACGCCTGCTGGCATTTCGTATTTTCCCCCGGTTTGTCTGCTCTATGGTTCATTTTTCCCGAGAAATGGGAATGTCCATGAGCATGGTGCTGCGTTTTTGAATACCCTTTTCGTTCGATTTTTTTCTGATAATTTTTTTAAACGGGAGGTTTAATTATTTCTCTTCGAATCATTGTCATTGAATTGCGTCGATGTATCGTTGTTATTTTCCTCACGTGCGGAATTTTGTATAGAATTTAAAACACTTTCGTCACTGCTACTGATCACACTCACACGTTAGTTTATTATTGATTAAGATTTGAACTAAAGTAAACATTTTTATAGAGAAAAAAGCTATTGCATGTTTTTACCTCGAACGGATCATTGTTCATTTTCAGAGAATTTTGAATACTGAGTGATCACCATCCGAACTATTTTCATTTTATTGGAGTAGGATGAATTATTCACATCCCATCATAGGGTTTAGGCGGAAACAACCTCTTTTATTCTCGATCTTTTTTACACGATACGGATGCTAATGACATCTTGAAATCACTTCTACCATTGGAAGTATGAGTCGCCATCTTGCGTTTTATTGTTTACATTGTTTGTCTCACTCTGATGTTTGACTGTTAGGGTTTTGATTTTGATTTAAATATGAGATTAAGTGGGTTAGGGCTTATAGGGTGAGAGTTAGGGGTGTGGTCGTGTGAGTGACCGCAATAACCCAGGTTCGAATCTTGGTCACGACGATTTTTTTCCTTTGATTCTAAAATGAAGGTTTTTTAAATATTTATTTTATTTTGAAATCATTTTCCCTAAGGGAGGATTAAACACCATCTTAGGTTTCATTATTTTTATTGTTTTACACCATCTTAGATGACCTTTATTTTTTCAAATTATGAAAAAAAAAAAACACGCTCCTATAACCTACCCAATTTAACCCTAAACCAGGATTTATTTCACGCTTTTAATTTGTGTTTCCTTTCTACATCTCTCATACATTTCCTTCTAATTTTCAAGTTTGGATACTCTATTGTCCTAGTTCCGGTATGGGTAGTTGCGTGACGCTGTGTATCATTCATAATAGACACCAATATTTCGTCTATCCACTTTGGTTTCTAGAGTGCTCTTATTCTTTTTAAATTGTCCTGCCAAAACGCTTGTCACTCTATTTCTTCTTCTTTTCGTACACACTATTTGCATTGACCGCAATCACAGGAGAAATCGTAAAAGTCAGACATTATAATACTGACCAAGAGTTTATAGCGACAAGGTCTACCCAAACACTTTGACAGCTAGGCAATCAATACTAGACGGACCTTTACGTTCAATCACATTTATGTATTAAATGATCTTACATTTTTTACAAACATTTCATTTTTAAACGCATTTCAGACAAGTGCACCGGTTGAATCTAGGGTATTTGAGACTAGGTTTACACTAGAGGAAATTGTTCCGGATTCGTGATGAATCCGAAACGTTTTAGTACCGGATTGATTCTGTCGTTTACACGAAAGTGGACGAATGCGAAATAAAAACTTCCCGGTTTGGTCGTGTCTCCCGAAATTTTGAATCCGGAATTTAAAGTGGGAACTTTGAATCCGATAACTTTTGAATCCGGAAAGTTTTGTCGTGTAACCGCTTTTTTTCTCGAATCCGGATATTATTTCAGCCTGCAATCTTTTGAGTTTGCGGTGAAACCAAAATAGATCTGGTGCTAACATTGCTGGCGGTCTCCGGTTGCCTAATCTTGTTACAGGTTCAGGCGATAAATTTTATCACGTGTACCGCGGTATTTCTGAAGAAAAGCAAATTATTATTGCAAGGAAGTTTAACGTCAGCCACACTTAATCGCCGTCGACGTAGACTGCTTGGCATCTGTCCAACTCAAATTTGCCTCATTGGCATCTGGATCTACTCTAGCCTTTTTTGGGGGAGGCATTTTCACTTTGTCGATTGAACGACGAAACAACACTGGGCTTGGTAACCATTCCATTTCGAATGTTCCTGGAGTTGTCGTTGTGTGTAAACGGTCAGGAATCCGAATATCCTTTCAGTGTAAACGTCTACGAATCCGAATACTCCAAAATTGATGAATCCGGAAACATTTACGAATCCGGAAAACTCTCCTCTAGTGTAAACCTAGTCTGAGACAGCAGGTGGCTTTCTCCTCCACTTTTAGACAAAGAAATGACCTCTACTAAAGAATTGTTTGTAGCTCATTTGGACGAAGAGATCGAACAGAACCCCCAATGGGCCGGAGCCATCCTTGACGAAATATTCGTCATTGTCAAAGAAAAAGCCTCCACGCAAGATCTTCGCGATATACGCAGACAAGTGACTAAATATATTGACGAAATTGAAACCTATGATTCCAACGAGGGAGAACAAACTACTTTCCATCAGTTGTACAGAGACATGATGACAGCTTTTCTAGCCTATGTCACCTATTTACAAATCAAATGTCGTGCTCTTTGACAAATAAAACATATGCAAAACCAATGTTCTACTTAATCTCTCCGCCATCTTGGAATCATTTGTTCCCTTTGTACTTTTTTGTACCGTTAATTTTTAAAAAATGAAACCCTACGCACGAACATACGTGTTATGAATACTAAAACCCTAAACCCCTCGCACACCTACGTGGAAAGAATAATAATGATCCCTAACCCTATCTCTACGCCGTATGAATAATAATATTGATACCCTAAAACCCCTCGTGTACCTACGCGGTATGAATAACTAATTAGACCTCACTCGGCCGAGACACTCGGACCCAGGCCTCTACGTAATCCCCATAAAGGCGCCGTAAACTACTACCCTTATTATAAATCACATTATTTTTATATGGTATCGATATTTTTTATTGTAGGGTGCATTTTGCTGTAAAGTTCCAATTAGACAGCTAATGAAAATGGTGCTGTTTGAATTGAGTTCACTTATTTTGTTATTTAACGTATTTTAATTTTTTTTTATTAATTAACCGACATTTCTGAGTCTTTTTTCCCCTTTTTCTGTAATGTCCTTAGGTTCCCAGTCTTAGCTTTCCGGAGGCTCTGTCCGCTGACAGTCATGAAAAGTAGCTTCAGACTCATTTACACTTGGACTTGACCAGGACTTGAATCATTGAACGAAGTTGGACCAGGGTATTCATGTACAGGATATCTCACAAGTTCGTGTCCGTTTTACTAAAAGCTTATATCTTACTTATTTTCGCATCCTGGAAGCCGTATTTCCAAGAATGATTAATACCCGGTTTTACTTAATCACTAAGGTTTAAAATCCTTCGACAGTTAAAAAAAAAAACAGATTTAAAATAATTTTCCTGCATTACAGAAATTATTTGGCCAACCGACTAATAAAATGCTCAAGAGCACTCGCTTTTGTCATATATATTTTTCTTTCCTTAATTTTATCACGGTGTCGACTTGCAACAAGTTAGAAACAAGCGTTTTTCCTTCTTTTTTTGATCTGCAGCGTCTTTTCATTTCAAGGTTGCTGCTTTGTGAAGAAATGTTTAAATCCCTCAAATCCACTTATCTCTTGTGCATCTCCAGCGTTTGTCATACTTTCTATTTTGTAAGACATGATGAGAAAACTCACACTTCCATGGACCCGAGTGCTTTTTACGTCGTCTTTAGAGGAGCTAAGATAATTTACTTTTTTTGACGTAGAAAGTCGTTCGAAATAGAAGAAAACCGTTAAACTAATTTGGTGAGTTATACAAACACCTTAACTTCCAGCTCACTTCTTGAAGACGAACATGGGTTTAGGTTGGCCACATTAAATGGCGTTGGACATTGAAAATTAACTGCAATAAGCTTTTGAGGTATTTGGGATTAACTCGAGGTCTTAAGATTAGGGTTTTATATACTACTATAGAGTAGTGCGTAAATCTGACCTACTGCTCTGCACAACCGCTTTATTGGATTAGAATGAACTTAAATATGTATATGCATTGTTGACCAAGCATAGTGTCAAGATGGCGGGATATTGGCAGAGTTCTTTTCTGGCGTTTTTATGGATCGAGACGAAGTCAATAAAGGATTTGCTATTTAGCAAAAATGTTTCGTTTTAATAGAAATCAAGAGTGACCTGTTTACTTTGAGAACCGGGAAAGAAAACCAACTGCGTTTGTAGCACAGTGTACCTAAGAGGCGCGTTTATTTATTTATGTAATTTTGTTTGTTTTAACCGTCTTCTGCCGCCATTTGCGACTTCATGGCCGATATTTTTCAAAAGTTACGAATTTTGTGAGTCCGCTTCACGCATTTCTTCTCTCGTGCGGGATCAAGGCAGGTAGTCCTGAGCGGGTAAAGATGGGCCCATACCCTCACGGGTAGCCAATCAGAATACAGGATTATCTTCACCTTGCCCGCGGGCGCTACCATCTATATTATAAATAACAATGTGTAAGTACAATCAGTGCTTAGATTATCTGATAGCTACGGTTTTTATCCAAATAGGTTCGACTAACCCACAGAGTCTAACTGATCGTATGGAATTTGAAAATCGAGTTTGTTTTTGAGCCGATCTAGAAAAGTAAAGTGATTGCATGATAAACTGTCACAGCCATTTGAAAATTATTTTCAGATATGTAATAATTAAGATGCACAAGAATATGAAGAGCTGACTTCACAACTCGTTTTGCGCAAAATACGATCTGGTAGTAATTTTTTATGCCTACAATGATTTATCACACGCTAACAAAAGTGTTTCCACGTGCACTTCAACGGAGAAATGTGATGTTCACCCAACTATGACCAGCACTATTATACACACATACATACATACATACATACTTTACTGACTTTCCCCAATGGGGTTTTTCAAAGACAATATCCCAAAAAAATACAACATACCATGACAATACAATGTAATAATGACAATACGATATAATACGTAATGCATAATATTAATCTACAAAATGATCACGTATCTTATTAATTAGGCAATGCTTAAAAACGTGTGTGGAATCACAAATCTTAAAAGAGTGCTCAAGATTATTCCAAATATCAGCTGATCTAACATAAAAGGTCTTTTGACCACTACTAGTTTTAAAAAGGGGAGTATGCAACATTTGACAGTTTATGGTCTTACGACTGCTAACCTCCTCGCGTTTGATAAATTTGGAGGAGAGGTGTTTTGGGGCTCGTCCTGTCATATCTTTGAAAGTCATTATGACGTCGCTAAGATATAGTTTATTTGCCACTGGGAGCCAGTTGAGTTCTTTAAGAAGAGGCTTAACGTGGTCGTATTTGCGTGCACCGCTAACAATGCGACAGGCGAAATTCTGTGTGCTCTGTAATTTCGTTTTGTTGCGCTTTGAGGTACTCGACCATACACTTGAACAATAAAACAAGTTTCTAAAAACTAAAGAGTTAATAATCGTAAGAGGAGTATGTTTGTTAAAAATATGTTTGGTACGATTGACTTGACTAGGTCGATGCATACAGGAAGATACAGTTTGGTTATGTGTTCATCAAAGGTTAAATTAGAGTCTAAAAATACGCCCAAGTCTTTAACAGTGTTTACAGGGAGGAGTTCCTTTCCCATGAAGTGGAGCTAAAAGGAACCTAACTTTGAGCGCATTTGTCTGCTCCCAAACACCATCAGTTTGGTTTCACTTGGGTTCAATAAAAAATAATTATTAGAGCACCATTCGGCAATTTGAAGAAGGTCACTGTTTAAGTCGGTTACAGCATGCTCTGTATCTTTTAGTTGAAAAGGGATGACGAGCTTTGTATCGTCTATATAATTCTGGGAGCTACACCTTTGCAAGGAAGATCGTTTGTGTAAACATTGAAGAGCAAGGGGCCTAAAATACTTCCTTGTGGAACTCCACAAGACCCTCCCTTTCCCACCATTCCAGATGTTGTTCTGACATTTATTTGATTTCCCCTCCACCTCCAGCTATGATCAAAGGCGTGTTGCTTCCTCTCACTACAAATGTACCTCCTCCGCCTCCGGCAGTTTTTGGGCTGTTATCTCCTTTTCTCCCTTTTTGACCAACAATTACATGTATGATTTCATCTTTGGTCAAGTTAAAGTTTCCAATCATCCTTGTTCCTTTTCCTCCGTTCTTTAAGATAATTTCCTTACCTTAACCCCCTGAGGCTCCTATTGCTTCTATTCTGTATTTTCCAGAGTGTGGCACAGTCCACTGTTGAATACCGCTGGACACTGCAACTTGTCCGTCATGATCTTGACCTGTGTAGTAACTACCAACTGAGTTTGGACCCTTCTTTCCACCACTACCAAGATTTGTAAGCACCGCTGTAAATCCTGTTTACAACAAGCAAGGATACTAATTTCAACAATTTCTTCCGACTCAAATAATATCTATACGTCGCTGAATATAGAGTAGTATAAATAGATCTACAAAAAGGTTCATGCATTTTTAAGTGCGGCATTTTGCCATACATGTTTTTGGAAGTATCAGGATGACGAGAGAACCAATTTATTGGAAGCATGGTTTTTGGAGTAGCCGAACGCGAAAGTTTACTTCAAAATAAATAATCACTTCTCTGCAACGCTGTCCATGCACGTTTTCGACTTTTTGATCCCACGCGATGGATATGCTTTGACCACGGGCAGACTTTTGTTTGGAAATTGTGGAAATTCTTATTGAGGTCAACTTAGCTTAAAAGTTTTGTATGAATTAAAAAGTGGTGTTTAAAGAAATTTGGCCTAAGATGGAGTTGATCCTGTTATTCAGATTTCACAAACCTAAATCGAGGAATGTGGAGCCTTTAAAGACAGGAAGTTCTAAGTTAGCTTAGGGCACAATTTCACTTAACATACATACGTATATTTATTGCTGCTCCATAAACAGGTGGTTTCCACGCACAAATTAGTTTTGAAAATTTTGCACAGTCCTGTTTGAAAACAGATCGCTGACCGTGGATTCGTGGAGTTCGTAAGGATATTTTGAGTTCAAAATTTGTTTTCTTGATTTTTTAAGCTTATTCAAGTGCGTGAAGAAATAGCAGAGCCGTTTTTGCATCAGACACAGTTTTCACTGTGCGCTGAAGACGGGTTTTTAAAATCCTGCCAGTTATTTCATGCATCAATGATTGTCCACCGGCATCAGTGACGCGATATAGGTCGAAATATTGTGAACATTGACGTTAGTACATTCTACTAATCAAAAAGATTTCAAAGTTCTAGACTAAATTGAATGAAAATGAATATGTTCGATAATACTTTTCGACTACGGGGAAAGTAGCTCGGTGTAGGCTCTATAGAAAACCATGGGTGCGTTCACCACAGGGAATTTATTTTTTAAAAGGAATTCCTCATTATTGATGCAAACATCTTATTTTGACTGACAGGACTTGAACTTTGCGTCCGGCTCAGCAATTAACACCACGCTTTGAGTCCTCGCTTATACCAAGAGAGGAAATTTAAACATCAAATTTATTCCGTTGCAGTTTAGCCTACCATTAACACCAGACTAAATAATTTAGCAGTAAATCGAAAACAGCAATTTTCGGAAACGGGAAACGGGAAACGGGAAACGGGAAACGGGAAACGGGAAACGGGAAACGGGAAACGGGAAACGGGAAACGGGAAACGGGAAACGGGAAACGGGAAACGGGAAACGGGAAACGGGAAACGGGAAACGGGGAACGGGAAACGAGGAACGGGGAACGGGGAACGGGGAACGGGAAACGGAGACGGGAAACGGAGACGGGAAACGGGAAACGGGAAACGGGGAACGGGAAACGGGGACAAACACTGATGTTATCGGTAGGTCGCCACTTGCAGCGAAATTAGACGACTCGCTTTTATCTAACTATTGCCCAGGCGAAGCCACGAAGGCTAGTATTCCGAGGCGTCAACATTTCAAAGTAAAATCCTTCAATAAAACCTACACTTACCGTCCATGCTTTTTATGGTTTGCTCCAACGATCGCGTTCGAAGAGCACGTGCTCAAAACAAGTTGCCAGACCCTTTTAATTCCCTTTACTCCGCCATTTTGAATTCTCAGGTTGGTTGCCGCTGTACACTCGTTCCCCCGTTAGAAAACCTCGTTCAAACTATAAGTTTTTTCACAGTTTTTTTCCGAAAATTTCGAGACATTAACCTGTTTTATCAAAACACGTCATCCTATCATTTCGATCAAGTGTGGGCGGAAGGAGAGAGTTTGTAAACAGTTTATAAAAAGTCCTCTAGTAGCTAAGCCCTATACGTTGAACTCATCCCGACATAATTATCGAGTCAAATGGAAAAGTACATAGGGGACAACTATGGCATAAATTATTGATGATCCACACCAGAAAGGAAGTTCTAACAAAGCTAGTGGGAAAAAAAAGAAGGTTTAGACAAAACAGTTTTCTTAACGAAGACGACAGTTGACGTTTTAGGATTTATTGTTCGTGTTTACTTAATGACGCCCTAAAACTGCGCATGCTCTAGGTTAAAGTTCAGCGTATCGCCTTCAAGTGACTGTTAATACACACTACAGAAGGAAACTTTTTTTACAGTTTTAGAGTTAAAAGGCCAGGATTTAAATAGTGTTAAAATAGTGTTTAAATAGTGTTAAATAGTGTTAAAAGAGTGAGTCATTATTGCTTTACATGCCAAGGAGTTCCTTGCTAATGAGTCATACGCGACTGAGCTTGTTTTTCATAATACGCAGTGTGTTCGAGAGCTGAAGTTATGCGACATAAAAACACACGCTTTGCATGAATCATAGTTAGTAGAGGGGACATACCGTAATCACGTGACAAACCAAAAAAGGAAACAAAGAGTTCCTCGTCTGAAGTTTTCCGGCCTTCATAACCAGTCCCCTCTACTAACTATGGATGAATTAACCGGTTTAAAAAAAATCCGCCGGCGACAACATTCCGACAGTAAAATGTTTTAAGGAAACTAAACATACTCAGACGTTTTTGTCTGAGCATGTTAGGCTCCTCAACCGATACTTAACAGATGAAGAAGCCTTGACTGTGCGCTGTTCTGTTGTGATGCACGCACCTGGCGGCTAAAGCACGAAAGAAGTGTAGTGAGAAACAAGAGAAGTAGTCGAGTGTTTCTCCGCACCTCTGGAGTGGGAAGAAACAAACATGTCAAGCCGTTTAAGTTCACAAACCATCCAAGTGTACAATCTACAATAGTTTACAAACTGAAATAGTTCGACGGGCCGAATTTAACACTTTTGTCTGATGTGTTTTCAATTACTCTTAATACGAATAGGGATCTCGGCGTGAATTTTTTTGTGAAATCTGGCCCAATTGTGGCTCATAAAAACAAGAAAGTTTTTCCGCATGATAATTAGTGAAACAAACTACTCAAGGTGTGAGTTTTG
Source organism: Stylophora pistillata (assembly GCF_964205215.1). Classification (NCBI taxonomy): domain Eukaryota; kingdom Metazoa; phylum Cnidaria; class Anthozoa; order Scleractinia; family Pocilloporidae; genus Stylophora; species Stylophora pistillata. Next base: position 10,118,064 of record NC_142530.1, read on the forward strand.
TGGCTCATAAGAACAAGAAAGTTCTTTCACATGATAATTAGAAAAAAAATGCTCAAGGCGTGTGTTTCGTGAATGAACGTCGGCCGAATTCACAGGAACAAGAAGATTGCTCGGAATGACAGCGCCGAATATCTCGACTACCGTGACTGATGTGTCCTTCTACACGACATATCGGGAAGGATATCAGAGCAAGCTCTCAGTTCAGTTCACTCAAAGGGCGCTCGATGTAATTTCTGAGACTTGCTTCATTGCGACGACCAAAGATCGCATTGATGAGCTATGGACTTCAGCATGATCGCAGTCGCTCTGACATGATGATGTATATGAATTTTAAAAGTTATGTCAGTTTGGATATATTTTCAAATTTCATCATACCTGTTCTGTTGTGTTCTATTTTAATTTTAAACACGATACTTTATATACCTTACGAGTGCCAGCTGTGTTTTATTTTTATCACCGTATGTAAGTTTACAATCTAACTGAGCGCGACATGGTGAAAACCTTCCAAACTCAGATTGTCCATTTTGTTTTTTTTTTTGAGGACTTTCGTCTACACACACGCTATAATAATGAAAATTAAGCGCATGCATGTTTTTCTGAGTTTTATAGATGAACGTCAATGTTTTTTTTCTTTCTCTGTTTTTAAGCTTTGTAAAACCTCCGCCTCCTTTCCATGAAGGTTCTTATGGTCCGCTCCACATCTTCAATGTTTGTTAAAGAAAATGTTGAGCTTGTTTATTCAGATGTCACAAAACTGAAAGACTGAAAATGGCTAATCAATGTTCCTCATTCGTGGTCGTGTTTTTCATGCTTTCACAACTGTTGAATAACGTTGCCAGTCAACGGTGTGGAAACGGTAGCGACCTTTACTCCATTTACGAAATGATGCTCAAGGGTCACACGTTTAAGACCTTCAAAACTACACCAGGTACGCTGGAATGCCGCGAAGCTTGCCTCGCTGATTTCAGATGTCAAAGTTATAACGTCCTCATGTTTATTTCAATTTGCGAGTTAAACAACAGGACTAGGGAAACCAGACCGGAAGACTTTGTTCAAGACAAAGAGAGATACTATATGGCGAAAGGATCAAGACGAGGTAACGAAGCTTACAGATATAATTTTAGCTAATAAAAACGTGTTCCTCATCTAAACTTCCTTTAAAGAATAACAATCATAGATCGTATGTTGATCGTTACAACCAAGTGTTTGTTATGTTTTTCATGCTAAAAGGTATTTCTTCAATTACAGTCCCTCTCGGCTCTATCCCTGAGCTGCCTGCTGATTCATGTAAAGAGGCTCAGGCGAGTGAAGGAGGACAAGCACTCAGCGCTAATTATTGGTTGGATTCCACTAGATCTGGGAACTCTATTCTAGCTCGTTGCGACATGAAAACAGAAGGTTAGGAAGACAAACGTTTCCCTATACCTTTACTTGTGTCCGAGTTAATGTCCTTTACAGATTTTTTCCCGCCTAGTTGCAGATTACTGCATTAAACACGAATGCCAAAACGGTCACTTGAACTACACCTGTGTTTGCAACTCATCCGGGTGGACAGGAAACCATTATGAACAAGGTAAATTCAATCGTGATGCATCAGTGCAGGTCAGCTTGGCTAACCATTTTAGAAATTTCTAAATACTTATTTCTAATCACTATCCATAACAGTAACTAGTTGTAACGTTTCATTGTAATGCTTTTCATGCTAACAGCTGTTTCTTCCCTACGTCAGTAAAAATTTGGCCTTTTATTTATGCCAAATATTCACCGACGCAAAATATTGGAACAGCAGAACAAAATCAAACTCCCACAACATGGTGGGATCAGAGCCCCGTGGGCCAGGAATCATGCGGCATTGTGATTGCTTTATTATTCTACTGCCTCTGACTCTTTCATGCTTCTTTGTCTTATTTTGCTGAGTTTGCAGGAATATATTTTCTAAGTGGCGGTGGGCAATTTTGGCAATTCCCAAAAAATTTTGACTGTCTAACTAGTATCATAACTTTCACTTTTATTTTTTTTTTATTGCGCAGGATTTACAGCTGTGTTTACAAATCTTGGTGGGAGGGTAAGTCAGGGTCCAGACTCAATCGGTTGTTACTACACAGGTCAGGATCATGACGGACAAGTTGCACTGTTCAGCGGCATTCAACTGTGGACCGTGCCACATACTGGTAAATACAGAATAGAAGCAATAGGAGCCTCAGGGGGGTATGGCAAGAATAGTATCATCAAGAACGGAGGAAGAGGGGCACGAATGATTGGAAACTTTCATTTGACAAAAGATGAGATCATAAGTGTCCATGTAGGTCAAAAAGGAGAAAGAGGGACTTATTTCAAACAAAATGCTGGAGGCGGAGGAGGTACATTTGTAGTGAGAGGAAGCAACACGCCTTTGATCATAGCTGGAGGTGGAGAGGGAATTAAAGCAATGTCAAAACAAAATATGGGATGTGATGCGTCCACGAACACCACAGGGAATGCTGGGAACAACTTGCCATTGGGTTCGGGAGTAAGCAACGGACATGGAGGACATACTTATAAGGGGGATTCTGGTAGGTGGAGAATGTTCACAAATGTGTTTACAAATACTGATCATGAGTTTTTGTCTCGTTGCATTCCACTGCCACCTTCAGGATCTTCAACTGAATGACAGAGTCGCCATTAGTCAGATTTTGTAGGATTTACTAAAACTGTAATTATCAAAATGATTAATGTTAATTTTGAGGTTTTTTCTTTGATGACACCTTTGGAAGCGCCTCGTACAAGAATTAGAATTCTGCTTAATTTGGCTTTTTCCTTTTTCAAATTTCTCACATATTTTTTCCATTAAGGAGATGACCTCGAAACAGTTCACACGGCTTTTCATTCACTAATTGCGGATCTGGATTAATCAAAAGCACTGAAGAAAGAGTTAGTTGCAGCATTTTAACATTGACTTGTCCCTATAAGCTTTTCTATTACCAACGATATCCAATAATTAAACCTCCTAAATATTAAGAAAAAAACTACGGTGCTATTTGAAAGAGAACCACTGGACACTTTTCGATTGCATTATAGGTGGTGGTGGCGGCGGCTTCTACAGTGATGGACAAAATGCCTCAACCCGGGATGGCAAAGGGGGAAAAGGATATCTTGAGGGGAGGGAGGGTGGAGATTATCGCGGTGGGTTCGGGGGTGGCGGTGGTCTTCGTGTTTACAACAAGGGACCGGGCGGAGGTGGAGGTTACTCTGGGGGAAGTGGCGGAGCTAATAAACATATTTTCTGTGGAGGAGGGGGAGGATCTTTTAACGACGGAACATATCAGCGAAATGAATGTTGTTATAATAGCGCTGGTCATGGTTGGGTAAACATCACATTTCTCCAATGAAGAGCACAGGCAACACTTTTGCTTAAGTGTAGTGGTAAATTACTTCTTAAAACGTAACCTTAATGTTAGTAGAATTGCAAATTTGTAATTGGTCATTAAGTAACTAGTAAAGAATTAGAACAAATCAGTATTTTGCACCAAGGAAAGCCGTGGAGACAGTTCTTAATATTCTTGTTAATTTCAATTACTGTATCTCCTGCAATAAACACCCGGGAACATATTTAAAGTTTTGGTTAAAAGGAAAGGTGCTTATTGGAAGAAGAGAGCGTAATCAAGAGGGAGGTGCTTATAAAGAAACTTTTAACCTGTATTGACTCCACTGTAGTTAAAGCACGAAAGGTTGTGTGTAAAGTGCCAATAGAGACAGGTTTTCCCTCTATCTCTACTATTTGAGAAAGTGAGAGAGGAGTGGGGCACTTACTCGAAGGGGGGTGCTCGTTTGTCTCTGCAATTGGCGCTGGTTGCAAATTATCGTCAAAATGAGGGATTGATTTGTGATGCTTTCAATTCCTTATCGTTATTAGCACCAGAATCCATTAGTGAAGTCATAGTTAGTAGAGGGAACTGGTTATGAAACCCGGTAAACATCAAAGGTCGATGTCTTTGTTATGGTTTCCCTTAGTCACGTGATCATGACGGTGCACAAGGAAAATCAACATGGCGATCGGAGTGACGTGAATGTGCGGAGACTTACGCTGTATTTCGCCGGATTTTTAGCTTAGATTAATCTCGATTCGATGAGTGTTATAGCTGCACTACTCATAAGTCGTCATGCCTGGAAATAACCGCGCTGTGTTTGGCTGTGGGAGTTGTAGAAGAACGATAAGAATCGGTATTTGGAAGTTGCCCACAGCGAAGGACGAGGCACACAAGAAATGGCAGGATGATTGGTTGAGTTATATCAAAAAGACGCGTGAGATCGACCATGAATTTCGAAAAAGGATCGAAACGACAAGGTGTTTACCTGTGAAAAACACTTCGACGTAGAAGATTTTGAAATATGTAAGTACGGCTGCGATATAAGCTTACAGTAGAAATTGAAGACATCCTCTCGCTTTCCATATGGTTTTGTTTATTTTCGATCTCTGTGAAGTTTTCTTGAAGGTTAATTTTCATCTTTCTTATTTGTGTTTTACTATATTTTCAAATGCAGTTCAAACGGCGAAAATGACGAAGGAGAAATCACGATTCGGCGCCATCCCTGCAAGGCCTACGCCAAGACCTGCTCGATCGGTTGTTGAGGAGCACGATCAACAACCCAAGGCATGTTACAAGTCGTTTTGTGAATTGTGCCAGCGAATCACTGGCTTGAAAACCTTGAAAGGGTGGAACTTGAAAACAATGTCAGACAGACTTATTCTGAAAAAGATTACAGAACCTTTCCTTCTCCCAAAAGTAGAAATAATGATTGATGACAGTCTTGCACACACTGTGAAAGCTTTTGGTCATCCCATCTGTTTTACTCACCATAGTTCAGTCAGAAACATTTCAGTATGTGAAATTGTAAGAGAGCTAGAGTGCTATAAACTTTGCTGTGGAGTGGAAGCCAGTGAATTAACAAGCCAGTTGTTTCATCATGTAATTCCCACAAAATGAAGACCCACTTCAGGCATGTTAGCGGGGTGAGCAATTTCCCAACAAAGGTTTCTGGAAGTCAAAGGACTGCCATCTCATGTGCGAAAAAGAAGTCGGGGAAGGTGCATGCCCACAATGTTTGGAGTACCTACTTTTCTCAAGAAAGACCATAAAAGCATGTAGAAAAAAACTGAAACTGTAATCAATTAAGTCAATTCATCATTGAGGAGATTAATCACATAGCATCCAGTGTTCATTTTGTATTATAGAATAATATCTCAATTATCTCATGTCATTTAAAATGACGAAGATTTTCTAGTGCATGTTCACCTAACAATGACAGAAAGCAATTTTCCTTTAAATTTGTTGTCATTGCAAAATTGTAGCCATCTATATTTCATTTGACTTTTCAATGCAGTCACAGGGGTAGGAGGTTTTAGTGACAACAAAAGGACTGTGTCTAAATAAAGTCCCTTTCATGAAAAATAATTAATTGGCTCTTTTTAGTTAATTGGTCATCAACTAGTGTCTACTGATAAAATACTCTTGCCTGACACACTTTAGGGTTTCAGGAAAGTAGAAATAGTTGTTTCAAAAGGGTACAAAAGTTTGATTTTATTAGGAGCATATAAAACAAGAAGTATGATTTATTAACAATCCATTCCCAAGTTCTTATAATCTATCTCACTGGTAACTTGAATGAATTTCATTGTTTTAACAAACCTGAATCAAAGTTTAAAAAAAATCAGAGTTTACAATACATTTATTTTCCTCACTGCAAATGGTGGTACTGATCATAAGCTACTAATTAAGAAATCAGAAATGTGAATCAACAGTCTCATTCCTGCCTTTGTTGGTCATCACCTTGACAACTTCTACTAATTTTCTTGCGTAAAGCCCTTGCTTTGGTTTGGGTTGCTTTGATCTTGTAATGCTGAATGACATCCTTCGCAAAAGAGAACGAACGTACATGTACATACAGACTAACAATGCCACGCAAGACATCCTTACAAACATGACTGTCCGGTTCAAGTTCTGCATCTGATATCATCAAATTGTAGTTAGCAAGGATGTCACTATCACTGGTTGCTTTGTTAGTGATGCCAGAAATATCCAATCTTTGCAAATCAGGCTTTGATGTGAATTGCCTAAAATGACATTCTGTTTTTAAAAATATTTGCTGTGCAGGCTGAGTAATTGACCAAAGTCCCCCACGATTCAAAGCTGAAACAACTTTCTGGCCAGAGTCAGTTATACTCTCCAGTTTCGCAGCTTTCAGTATTGCCATATCTTGTTGGCTCTCACTGAGTTAGTTCATCCATGTTTTTTGTGTAAGTTGTGCAGAACATAACCTCCAAGATATTGCATCCCAGCTTTCTCCTTATCTGACAACACAGTTTTTATATTATAACTACTTTTAGTAGAGTGTTTTTGTTGCTTAGAGTATGTCAGCAAACAGTCAGCAACTTTGGTTGCAAGTAGTGTTGCTGCATTCCTGGAAAGTCCACTGATGAATTGTTTTGACTTTATGGCAATTGTTGCATGATATTTGCCATAAAACTTTTCTGCAGCTCCATTTCTTGTATATCCTTCATAGATTGCTTTTATAGCAGAGAATTCTTTGCTGTCTTCTTGTAGCTGTTGGTATGAGTAATTGCTGAGCTCCTTCCTTAAATTTTCTGCAAAAACTTTCCTTTCCTTAACACTGCAGACAGCACGGTCAATTATTTCTGCAAGAACATTCAGGCTTAACTGTTGCACCTGCTCCAATCCTTCCTGTTAATTGTTGTGTTTTGTAGCCCTGTGTCTGTCACAACCTCCTCTTGTTTTGTATTTCTTTCCGCAGTCATGACAAACAATTTCTTGACGCTGAGCCTACAAAGATATTACAAAAATTACCATAAATAAACTACTTAAGAGTTTAAAAATAAAAATTCGGTGGCCACTTTTTTCGATCAAGAGAGTATCGTGAAGCCGCGAAGCTGCATCAATTACAAGGTTTACCACTTAAAATAATTTCGAGAAATCACAACATTCCGGAGATTTGAGCTCTTTAGAAGCTTTTTATAAGTATTTCTTGTTTTGGCAGGAGCCCTAAAGAAGATTGCCTTCGAAGAAATGGCAATATAAAAGCATGGTTTTTAAACCAGCGTTTGTTGAATTTCGTTTGTGCACGCGTCGAGTAGCCCATCTGTGGCAAATTTAAGCTCAGTAGTGCGAAATCACAACTCGAAATTGCAACTTTTTGAACTTATATTTCTAACTGCGACGGAAAATTGTTCTTCTACTCCGTCATCGTCTTCCAAAATACCCTAGATCGCTTCAAAATCTTCTCCCTACACAAACAGATCGTCTACACCGTCCGCCATCTTGAATGAACTTGTGCACGGTCAGAGTCACGTGACGGGTCTGTTCACAGACCGCGCTAGTGTTTAACCCTTTGATGTTTACCGGGTTTCATAACCAGTCCCCTCTACTAACTATGATGAAGTTTTACAATTTTTGTTACAATTCCAAGTCAACTGAAAGGTTTTTCTCGTCTTCACCTTTTGCAGGTATTACAGGTACTGCTGCAAAATGAAAAAAAGTTTAACACTAAGACCAAATTGTTGATATGGCTATGTCTAATGTTGTGTTACGAGAGGTTGATGTATACGGGCGGAAGGGGGTGAAGGGGGGGGAGGTAACAATTGAAATACCTCACAGATAGGGATGACTGAAATACGTGAAATACAATGGAGTGAACTGAGTTCGAGTAAGCGGGGTTCTGATTTATTTCAAACGAGACTCAATTGTCGCCTCAGTAATCAGAAGGAATCATTGTGATCTGCGGGTTCCTTTTCATCATGCAGGGAACTAGAAGTGGTTATATATGCCAAGGTGGTGGCACGTTCAAGTTTACGCAAAACTTGATTTGCTTGTTAGATTACTATATTTCTGCTAACCTCATAACGGCTCCAAATTTAATATCTTGGAAATGTTCTTTGCTTCTAAATACATGAAAACTTTGAAAATAAGCACTGTGGGAGCTAATAAAGGAGCTGTTAGTTTTTGTGATGACAGAGTAGTGCTTGCGCATAATCTTGATTTAAGTCACAACATTTTGCAAACTGCAGTTGGTTTGAATAAATAAATAGCCTTTTTTGCTGTTGAAAGTTATTTGTTGTTGTTCAAAGTTTTTATTGTTTTTATTGTCGGTTTTTTGAAAGCTCTGGTTATAGCAGGAGATTTTGTGTTTGAAAAATACAAAAATGGATTTGTTGCATCCACGCTAAAAGTTTCGTAGCTGTCAAAGCTGTCAAATACGGTCAACAGCCAAAGATAAAACTATTAGACTAATCCTGGGACAAATTCCTTGGAGGAGTGTAGGACGACCACTGCAAGTTCTCTCTGAAACAGCGTGATGCAAAGCATTTGCTAGCTCTAACATCCGTGCGCTTGACATGCTTGCTTCGTCCCCGATTATGACATCTACCTGCCGAAGCCTCTCCCCAACTCTCCTATCACTAATGGAACGAACGAACTACAAGATTTTCTAATGGCATATCTGCAGCGCCGAGAGCATAATACGAATGATTGTTTCACCTTTTCTCGGGATATTTGACAGTTAAGTCCTCGCGGGTTTGGATTTCATTTGAGATTGTTTCCGGTCTGATTAGACGCACCGACACCTGGACGGTGTTGTTTTGCGAGAGGACAAAGGTGACGACTCTCCCCTGCGAGATTGTCATTTATTCGACAGACGCGGTCGCCAAGCTTTTATATTTGAATTCCCGTAGTAAGGACAAAAGGATTACGCCTACCTGCAAAGCGATTTTGCCAGAATGGATGGTAAAACGGAGCGGCTCTCGGAACGATGCAGCGGAATTTGAAAACTTTTGCCGCTGGAACGGGTAGGCTATAGCTAAGCGCTCTCGCGGGTGGAAATTTGAGGGAGATCGCTCGACTTTTGTGAAATTCATCGGCCTTCGAGTGGCGACGGTTGCTGTTGGGGACCGGTTGAAGTTTCCAGCCTTGAGTTATTTTATAGACAGTTGACCGGTAGCACCACATGCGTTACAAATAAAGTTGCCAAAACAGCGTTAAAAGGACTGTAAACGACAAAGCAGCTACGGAAAAAGGAGAGGAGACTTCAAATGATACATTCCTCGCTTTTATTTTCCTTTTTAATTTTTTTCTTAATTCTATTTATAATTATTCCTATTTTATAGTTGACTGGTGACACAGCGCGCCTTACAAAGCAAATCGCTAAAACAGCGTTAAAACGACCGTTGGCAACAAAGCGGCTACGGAAAAAAAGTAAGGAGACTTTGCATGTTTTATTTCTGGCTTTCACTATCCTTCTAAATTTTTTCTAATCTTTTTATTTTTGATTCGTTCTTTTCTTAACGGCCCACACGCACGCTTTTAATTCGATCTTAATATGTTAGTTATTGCCGTTAATGAACTTTACACCCCAAAGTCACACACAGTACGCTTGAGCCGCCTGTGGTTTCTCAAGCTTACAATAGTTCGTGAGTACGAAACGAGTTCGTGCCAGACGAACAACGCTTCATTTTGTTGTTAAAACCGAACGAAAAAACGACGAAACGAACAAACCAATGATATTCACTGGATTTCAGCCAATTAGAGAACTCTATTCTAGCTCGGAGCTACCGTGAAACTAATCGTGAAACTAATTTAGTTTCACGAGAAACTAATCGTTAAACTAATTAGTTTCACGGTAGCTCCGAGTCCAAATCCTCGGCCATGCTTGTAAATAGCCAACTGGTTTGCCTCCGGCCAGTTGGGATTCTTAACAATATTATACGTATGATGTGCGATCCTCGCAGTAGATAGTGCTATTTTTAGCGCTATCTACTGCGAGGATCGCACATCATACGTATCTAATACCGCAGTTCAAAATATGTGAACTTCATATATTCATTGCATCTAACAATATTATGTTCAATTTGAATTATTTGTTTACAGCCCACAATGCAAACTACTGGGTTACCAGTAATTGTGTTAGCTACTAAAGTTCTTTTTTTTTCTTTTTTTCTTACTTGCGTGCGCAATTCATCCTTATGGACTGGAAACTATTGCGAAAAAGGTAACGTAATCTGAAGTATATGCCATACTTCCTTTTTAAACAAGGACGGCTTAGTAAGACAATCATATCAAAACATATCATCAAAATCAGTGCCAAATGGCTGCAATTATTAAGTATAGACTCCCTCCAGCCTGTGTTAAATGAGACTTTGTTTTCTTTTGTGCTAGTTTTGATTACCCTCTTCAAAGCCACGCAAAACTAATTTGGGAGCCGAGAAAGCTGTCTCGTACCAAGTTTACCAACGCCGTGGGCTACTATTAATGTACTTGCAAGGAAGAATATTCCGTTGACGGACGCTCGTGTTCAGTTACATCACCAATGATTTAGACGATGTTCCCGTGTATGTCTTGATATTTTCTGCTGTTGGCTTATTGATAGAGTAGTCTAATGACTTATAAAAATTTTATTGCATTTATTCGCTGGGGGAAGGAGGAGAGGGGCAAGGTGTTCATGGTTACAGATGGCAGACGTTTTCGTAGCAGCAGTTATTCGAGAAGAAAAAAACATGTCTTGGAGAGAAAAGTATTTACGCTGTCTTCCTTGTTGCAGAGAAATTATGGTCTATTGCCAATTGTGAACATAAACAGCAAACTATCAGTTGTAAAAATGAAAGGAAAATCGACATAGAGTATGTGAATTATAGAAAAGTAGACGAACACAAATGAAAAATTTTCCTGCTTGTTTTACAAACATCTCTGTGAAGGAAGGAAAAATTATTTTTCTCACCAAACAATCGCTACTGTTTAACGATGCCACCCCATGGAGCAAGATGCATTCTCTAACCTCATTTGATGTAACAATGGGCTCCTTCGACGGCGCGGAAAACTATGAACTAATGGGTTCGTACATGTTAAACCAACTACTCGAAGGCGTCAGAAAACAAATAGACTTGTACAGAGATGAAGGCCTAGGCGTATTCCAATAAACACCAAAAGATATTGAAATGGTCAAGTAAGATATTTGCAAAGTGCTCACGAACAGAGAAATTATGGTCTTAAAAAATGGCTTAAAAATAACAATCGAAACGAAAAAGAAGATCGTCAACTCTCTCCATATCACACTGAACCTGAACAAAGAAACTTACGAGGCATACGCAAAGCCCAACAACAAACCGCTCTTTGTCCACCGTGAAAGTAAGCACCCACATTCCATCATAAAGAACATTCCCCTAGCACTCGGCAAAAGGCTCAGCCAAATCTCATCAAACAAAGAATCCTTCATACTACGCGGTAAGGTCCAAAGCTGGAGTCACACGACCTAATAACACACACTTTGCAGGAATTAGCCGGTTTAAAAAACTCCGCGACAACGTCCTGACGATAAACCTTTTTAAAGAACTATACATGCTCAAGCAAGACGGCCATTATCACTTGATAAGCACGAGTCACTCCATATATGTAAAAGGTTGTTTAAGGATTTTGGCAGCAATTGATTGATCACGATAGCTGATCACTTGCAAAGCAAGATAACAATTGCAGTGATTCCTAAGAATATCATAGGAAAACTGATGAGTGCTATATAGGTTTTCAGGTGCAATTTAGCGCGAAATTCACGAGTCAGGTGGTGGATTTCCCTTGAATCGCATTATTTAATAAAATAAGCAAAAAGAAAAAAAAGAAAGAAAAAGCCAGCAGCAATATTGTTGTTTTTATCCTAAGCGCGAAACAAGAGATGCGAAACAACATCATTTAGCCTCGTTTTCAACTCGCATTTCCTTGTTGGATACCTGGCTTCGTTAACCCATAAGAATGCAAAATTGTAGTCAATTATGCATTCCAGTTAAAATCACTCGACTCGTGCTATTTCCATGGCAAAAACCAAAAGCCAAACCTAAGCAATAACTGAGCATTAACATTGCTCTAGAGTTCGAGTTTCAGAAGACTTGCTCAGTACTACATGGCAACTTTCTAACTTGTTATAATTGTTCACCAGATAACTGCCGTAATTTGAAGTTTATCAGTTTTCCTAAACTGCGGGTTGGAGAAACTTCGTTACAAGACTAAGAGCTCCTTAGCCTCTACAGTTCCTCTAAATTCTCCTTCCAACCGCCAAAATAAAGGTTATGATAACTGCTCGAGAATTGGTAGAAGTATATATTTTTTAATTGATTGAAAATAACCACCTCTGGAGCTGTTTGATACATTTTCAGGACTCACGCAGATTTTGTTTTCGCCCTGAGCATTGCCACGCTTGGAACGGGGACAAAGGTGTCCATGCGAACATTTACGTAAATTACAAACAAGCTTGCGTAGAACATATGGACATAAGGAAAAGTGAGATTACAGACGAGACAGATAGATTTGACAAACTTGCATAACATTCAGAGCTCGCAAACACGAACACATACGCAGAAAACAAACACAAAAAATAAAGTGCTGCTCTTCTTTTTCTTCTTAAGAATGCTTGCGCCAGAAATCCTTGCAAGAATAATGCAACATGCCAAGCTGACTTCACACACAGAGATTATCAGTATTTATGTGATCTCGGATCTGGATTTGAAGGCCATAATTGTGATGAGAGTGAGAAATCCTAAACAGTTTTTTATTGAGTCAGTAGGATGATGATGCATGTGCGACCAGTTCTCTCTGCTATTACCCACAGGTGATACCAAGAAGATGAGAAAAATTGTACTGGAAATTATTCTTATCTGACAACAATAAACGTTAGTATGGAAGCGAAAACACTTCCCGCCAGAGCATTTCAAAACCAAAACCCTGATATAACTTCCATGCTCATTTTCATGTCCTAGAGATAGATGAGAGTTCTAACAAAACAAACGGCTGTGATGAGAAAGCTGAATGTAACAATACCTTAGAATCTTACAGCTGCACGTGTAAAGATAGATTTCATGAGATGCAACTCCCTGCAGGGTAACTGTTAGTACCATATTCTTCCTTATCTTATTCTGCCGAATAATTTTCTTAGTGGGCAATGTTGGCAATTCCAAAAACGTTTTTGATAATTCTTATTAGTACTATAACTTCACTTTTAATTGCGTGTACAAATCTTTGAAAGAGCGAAAGTAAGGTTCCAGACTCAATTGGTAGTCATTACACAGGTCAGGATCATGACGGAGCCTCCGGGGAATACGGTGGGGACAGTATCATCAAGAAAGGAAGAAGAGGGGCACGGATGATTGGAAACTTTCATTTGACTAAAGATGAGATCATTCGTGTTCTTGTTGGTCCAAAAGGGGAAGATAGGGAAAAGACCCCACAAACTGCTGGAGAAGGAGAAGGTACATTTCTAGTGAGAGAAAGCAACAAGACTTTGATCATAGCTGGAGGTGGAGTGTGGATCAAATGAATGTCAAAACAAACATCCAGGATGTGATACATCCATAAGCACCACAGGGAATACAGGGTACAACTCGCCATTAGGTCTGGAAGGAAGCAACGGACATGGAGGACATACTAGTAGTGGGGATTTTGGTAGGTGGAGCACGTTCCTTTTAAAACAATATACAATACTTTCGTTACAATCCACTGCCATCCTTGAGGATATTCAACCAAATGACAGAGTAAGTCGCTAATAATCAGATCTTGAAGAATTTTACAAACCGTATATATTAAAATTATTAATGTTAGTTTAGAAGTTTTTTATCAATTGCGCCTCTGGGGGCGCATCATACATACATGACTTCACAAGCACTAATTGAAGAGTTAATTGCAGCATTTTAACGCTGACTTGTCCTCATAAGGTTTTTTATTGCTAACAATATCCAAAAATTAAACTTCCATAAAGCGAGAAAAAAACTTATTGTAAAACAACGCGAATCGTTGTTTGATCACAAAAAATTAAATACGTAGCTGCTATTTGTAAGAAAACCACTGATCTTCTTGTGGCTATATTGTAGGTGGTGGTGGCGGCTTCTACGGAAACGGACAAAATGCAGCGACCTCTGGTGGGGGCAGGGAGGTTCAGGTTGTCTTCAGAGAGGAAGGGGTGGACATTTTCAAGGTGGGTTCGGAGGAGGTGGTGGTTTTCATTCAGTCAACTGGGGACCGGGAGGAGGTGGAGGTTACGCTGGAGGAAGTGGCCATGGTGGGTCTACTGAACCTATTTCCAGTGAGGGAGGGGGAGGATCTTTCAACGATGGAACAAGTCCACAATATGAGTGTTGCTATAACACCGCGGGCCATGGCTGGCTAAACACCACATTTGTCTAATGACATGCATATGGCAGGACTTTTGTTAACGTGTAGTGGTAAATTACATTCGTTTAAACGTTACCATAATAATAATAATAATAATAATAATAATAATAATAATAATAACGGTTTATTGACAGTATATCCACATAAAAAGTGTGGCTCTTCATCTGTGAAGGCCTACGATACAAATATTTAATATTAAAACTAAATTATAATGACTAACTAAATTGTAATAAAAACTATACATGAAAGTATTTATGTAGAATATATTGGTTGGTGGTGGTGGTTGTTTCTATATCTTTACAAGGAAGACAAAGCGCGCGCCTTTAAGAACGCCTTGCAGAGCCTGCAGTATTCTTTAAAATCTGTGAAATTCCTTATATTTTCTGGCAATTCGTTAAAAATCATGGCCGCTGAATGCTGAAAGGTGCCTTTTACAAATGGAACATAAAGCCTTGGAGCAAAACTGGAACGGAGATGCCTAACGGGTTTAACGACTCGCAAATTTAAATGTGGAGGGCCAGTTATCAGAATACAGTGCTTTAAAAAGTCTTTAGTAGCGAGTAGTCCCTTAGCTCCAGGATAGGAAGCTAGCCAAGATCCAAAATGGTAGATATACTGTTTACATAGTTACAAGTCATGAAAGTAGCCATAGCGAACTGGAGCCTTTGCAGTATAGCTGTGAGGAACTTTGGTAGTGGATAAAAAACAATGTCACAGTAGCTTATTTTAGACAGAATTAGTTTCTACCAGATGTTTCCGTAGTTTAAAATTAGTAAAGTTCCTTATTTTTCTTAAGGTTCTCAGAGTCGCATAACAAGATTTAAGAATAGAACTGATATGAAATTCCCATTTAAGATTCGAGTCAATGTGTACTCCCAGGAGTTTTGCAACATTTATACGTTCCAGTGGTTTACCGGAGATTTCTAATCCCAACTCCAGATTTCCGAGAGAATGTACATGAGCCATCTGTGGAGTTGAGATAAGAATGGCCTTGGTTTCCTTAGAATTCAGCACCAGGTTTGAATCATTTGACCAGGCGCCGAGGCCTGCCAGGGTTGCATTCATGCTTTCCGCTAAAGATGTGATCTGCGGTGTAGAACAGCTAGAGTATAATGTTGTATCGTCGCCATATTGGAAAATTTTGATAGTATGTGGAAGAATATCTTCAAGATCCGCGACGTAGAGATTGAACAACATCGGTCCAAGGATTGAGCCTTGGGGATTCCAAATTCGGAGAGCACGGGTGACGATTTGCGATCATCAATTTGAACGTAATATCTCCTGCTGTACAGGTAATTAGCCAGCCATTCGAGGACATACTTGAAAAACCGAGGTGATGCAACTTGGTTATCACCGTTTTAAAACAAACGGTATCAAATGCTTTCGAAAAATCTGCTAGTACCATAAGAGTTACCTCTTTCCTTTTCATGGCATTCAATAGGTCGTCCCTTATACCTAAGAGTACCGTAGAGGTCGAATGCCCCTTACGAAAGCTCGAGATGGTGTCTCTAAGAAGAGATTCTCTACTGTAGAAATCAGTCATTTGAGAAGCAACAAGCTTCTCAAATACCTTAGAAAGTACGGGAAGAATCGACACTGGACGCAAGTGATCTACCGAAACAGGTGTGTCAACTTTTGGAACGGGGCTGATGCGCGCGAGTTTCCAGGCATGCGGGAAGTACAACTTTCAAATACAGTTATTGATGATAGTAGTGAGTGGGCCGGCCAAGTATCTAGCAACTAGCTTTACAAACTGGGCAGGCAATTGGTCGGGTCCAGGCGAACAGTCGGTGTGCAATTGTTTAAGGGTTCGCCGGACTTCTCTTTGTGTAACACTTTCTTGGTGGAAGGCGCCCTCTTTTGCCGTAAGATCGCGGATGAACTGGAAGAGTTCATCTTGGTTGGTCGATCCAACATCAAGCGTCCTCCTTGCGTTCGTAGCAAAAAAAAGACTAAGCTTGTCTGGGTCGAGCCTTAAAGGCTGTCGACAGGGGTGGTAAACCATGCGCCAGACTTCCTTAGACTTGTTGGACAGCAAAGCCTTTTCCATGAAAGCTTTACGAGCTTTGCGTATAGAGCTCTTTATTTTATTTCGCACTTACCGGAAAGCAGACCAAGAAGATTCTGAATTTGACTGATGCGCTTCTCGCCTCAGTTTGTCTCGTTGTGACTGGAGATTAAGTATTGTTTCGTAATCCATCCACGGAGCGGGAGGACGTGTCACACTGCACCTTCTGAGGGGTGCGTGCCTTTCAAGGCAGTCGTTAAACAAGGTGTTAAGAGTCTCTAATTGATCGTCAGGGTCATCAGTTGAAGTTATTACCGAAAATGGTACTGAACGGTATCACACCATGAGATGTTATTTTGGATGGATCATTGATAATAATGTGATCCACTAAGGTTCGGGATGTTCTTGCTGTTCTTGTAGGTTTGTCAATGATTTGCTTGACATTAAGGGTGTCAAGTAGGGAAATATATCGCCGCGTTGGGGCGTCCGGTATGCCCAATAGATCACGTCGCCTGTAAGAACGAGAAGACCATCCCACTGCGCAATAATGCAACTGATGAGATCTTCGAACTTGTCCAGCCATACCGAAGGTCTGTGCATGGCTGCTGACCGGTAAAAATTCCCCAGCAAAAGTTTATTGCGCTTCTTCATTCCTTGAATTTCCAGCCAGAGGTGTTCCATGTCAGGTTGGGTGTTCTCGATGTCCTTTCGTCGCTTCTATTTGATATTGTCTCGAATGTAAGCCCCCACCCCACCACCCTTGACATTGTCTTGGTTCCGAAATTCCTTGAGAAACCAGGGAGTGAGACATATTCTAGTCGATCCTTATTGTTCTTCATCCAGGTCTAACTTAGAGTTATGATATCAAGGGGGGTATTTGTTGACTGTCAAAGCGAATTCATTAAATGTCGAAAGCATACTTTGCGTATTCAAGTGCATCAACTTCAGCTTGCTGGATTTATCGATCAATGTCTCTAATATCTCATCATTAGCTTGCATTTCGTAACAGGCCTCAGACGGGCCTGATAGGTCTAGATCACATTGATCATGAAAAGGCTTATTGTAAGTGCAATTGCGAATTGATAAGTAGTCATCAAATAACAGGTAAAGAATTAGAAAAAGTTGGTATTTTGCACAAAAAAAGTCGTGAAGTCAATTCTCCATATTCTTATGAATTTCAGTAACCTCATTTGGTCCAGTAAGCACCCGGGCTCTTATCTAAAATCTCATGATCAGCTTAAAGGAGGGGCGCTTATCGGTAGTGGGAACCCCTATTGAGAAACTATTAACCTGTCTTCATTCCACTGTAGTGGAAGCTTGAAATCTATATAGAAATATATACAAATTAATTGAATGAAGCCTTTCACTGCTGTAAAATGTAAAATGTTTCACAAATCCATATCTATATAAAAAGTGGCTATAGAAACAGGTTTTTCTTGTATCCCTACTATTTGAGAAATTGAGGGAGGTGGGGGCACTTATCTGAGGGGGGGTGCCTCTTCGATATTATTTTTCTTAATAGGGGTTTCAGTGATATGAAAAAAAAAAGATACCAGACTTGACGTGGTACAGATTTAACATTGCTCGACTTCATAGACTACTCCACGGTACGCCAAGAATATTTGCTGGCGTTCTGCATTTAGTATTTCCCCCTCGAGTCCATCCAGGACCAAGTCTTGAGCGATGAAGTGGTCATATTGTCCATGTATCAACATCGTCGGGTCGTTGGGAAACAGCTGCTTTACTCAATATCAACTCGTACTCGGTGAACACAATAATGAATGAAAAATGAGCCAAATGCCCCGCTATTTCCTTGTCACGCGACAGCAATTCGCCTATTCCCTTTTCTGTCTTTTGAATTGTAGCCTCAATCATTCACAACGAGTGATTCAAATGAACAACAAATCTTCATTATTTAAACTCAGTTGTTTACTTGTTGCGCACTAAGTTTAACTGACGCTACGTTTTATTGCCAATTGCCTACAACTAGTAATAAGTCCAAAAAACAATGTGAATTTTTTTCTGAACAAAACCTCTCATTCGTACTTTTTCGATTTCATATCAAAATTCCCCCCAACTTTTCGGTTTAAGAAATTTCAAACCACTTTCGTGATAGGAAAACAAATCTAACAATTGCGTGACACATAAGTCACGCAGTGACAACCAAAACTATTCATTTCTTCAAAATGATTGCTTTCGGAGAACACAAAACAACTTCTATCGTATTGCAAGTACTTTGAAGATGTTATTTATAGCATTCAAGTATTTATTATTGCCATTGAAGCTCACAAACTGCAAATGATAAACAAAGTCGGTCTTTCGCCAACTTCACCGAAAAGAAAACTTTTTATGAATTTAAAGCCCTCGTATGCATAGCAGCACAGAAACCCCAGAAAAACAACTCTACAAACAGGAATTTTCTCATTTCTACTTCTCATGTTTCAAATATTAAACGCCTATTTCACTTAGCACAAAGAAAAATAATTTTTTGAAGCTACCCTACTTTTCCCACGGCACTTAAGTAAATAGATAGAAAAATCCGTAATTTATTTTAAATTTAAATATTGACTCTACTTTTTTGGTGAAAATATAGGGGAGGTATTGTTCTAAAACTCTGTGGAATAAGTAAGTTTTTCGCTGCTTTAAAAGTACAAACGAGGCCTCCAAAATTGGCTAAATTCGACCTTCGAATAACGCTAACTATGTGTTAATTTGAGTTTTATCAATTTTCTCGAAAACAAAAGAATTTTTCAATAAAATATATGTCTTGGTTTGTTTTACCTGTAGGCCTACCTAATACTAGAATATAACCCAATCGATTTTTTGACTGTTGCCGGTGAAAGTTTGATTTCTTGTGACAACCTCTCTTAAAATGACTTCGCATGACACTCTTGAGTGATTTTACTCGAAGAGTTAGAAATTGATTTATTCAAAATTGTAGGTATGCATTGGACAAAAAAGTTAAAAAGGAAGCCAATATTGTGAACATATATTTTGAAAAACTCAGCAGGAATGACAGACAAGTATGGAAAAATTAGAATTATGTCCGCAGAAGTATGCAAGTCACATCATAAAAGCAGTAAAACTCAATATAATTTGAGCTTTGATATGTTTTGTTAGAATTGTAGTCAGACGTGAAGAGTGTATAAAAAGTCATTAACTGGGCCCAAAACATTGTATTCACAGGGACAGAATTACTTCGGAATAGAAAAAAAATTAGAGGAAATCTTCCCCCTAGAATTCAAATTTAAGGACATCGATACACCCGCTAACCAATAACATCCCACAAAAACTTATTCAGTTGTGACAACCGCTGAGAACCTCATAATTACAAAAATAAGATGGCGTATTGTACGCACATTAAAATTCAGCTGTCTCATTTTGTCTGATACACCCCTTAAAGTCGAAACACTCATCGTGTTTGATCGCTGGAAATATAACAGGCGTTTACTGGGAACATGATCTTTGTATTCTACTGCTCCGTTCTTTAGTTATGTCTGAACTACCGTCTGAATATAATTTTAGAGTTTACCAAATCATTGTAATACTTTTTTATTATCCTTTTTAAAACAACTTGTACCTTAAAATGATTTTAAAAACTTCTTTCAGTGGCATTAGATATTATGAGTTATTTCAATAGAACAGTTTTCTCTTTAGAGTAATATAAATAGATCTACAAAAAGGTTCATATATTTTTAAGTGCGGTATTTTGCCATACATGTTTTTGGAAGTATCAGGATGACGAAAGAACCAATTTATTGGAAGCATGGTTTTTGGAGCAGCCGAGCGCGAAAGTTTACTTCAAAATAAATAATCACTTCTCTGCAACGCTGTCCATGCACGTTTTCGACTTTTTGATCCCGCGCGATGGATATGCTTTGACTACGGGCAGACTTTTGTTTGGAAATTGTGGAAATTCTTATTGAGGTCAACTGAGCTTAAAAGTTTTTTATGAATTAAAAGGTGGTGTTTGAAGAAATTTGGCCTAAGATGGAGTTGATCCTGTTATTCAGATTTCACAAACCTAAATCGAGGACTGTGGAGCCTTTAAAGACAGGAAATTCTAAGTTAGCTTGGGGCACAGTTTCACTTAACATACATACATTTATTGCTGCTCCATAAACAGGTGGTTTCCACGCACAAATTAGTTTTGAAAATTTTACACAGTCCTGTTTGAAAACGGAGATCGCTGACCGTGGATTCGTGGAGTTCGTATTGATATTTTGAGTTCAAAATTAGTTTTCGTGATTTTTTAAACTTCTTCAAGTGCGAGAAGAAATAGCAGAGCCTTTTTTGCATCAGACACAGTTTTCACTGTGCGCTGCAGACGGGTTTTTAAAATCCTGCCAGTTATTTCATGCAACAATGATTGTCCATCGCCATCAGTGATGCGATATAGGGTCGAAATAATGTGAACATTGACGTCAGTACATTCTACTAATCATAAAAAGATTTCAACGTTCTAGACTGAATTGAATGAAAATGAATACGTTCGATAATACTTTTCGACTACGGGGAAAGTAGCTCGGTGTGGGCTCTCTAGAAAACCATGGGTGCGTTCACCACAGGGAATTTATTTTTTAAAAGGAATTCCTCATTATTGATGCAGACATCCTGTTTTGACTGACAGGACTTGAACTTTGCGTCCGGCTCAACAATTAACACCACGCTTTGAGTCCTCGCTTATACCAAGAGAGGAAATTTAAACATCATATTTATTCCGTTGCAGTTTAGCCTACCATTAACACCAGACTAGATAATTTAGCAGTACATTGAAAACAGCAATTTTCGAGAGCACGCTTTACGGATGGTGTGAAAATGCAGATATTGCAGTATGGCGTGTGGCAAAAGTTCTAGAAAAAGGAAAGGAAAACTGTTTCTTTAACACTCGACGTCCTATTTTCCATCATTTTTCAAGCTTTATCGATCGCATGACTCATTTCATCATAATTCCTCTTCACTCATCCAGAATTTGTCATTTTAGGACTTGTTATTACTGTTAAACTCAATTACCTCCTATAACGTGCTTGCTCGAGGCTAAATTTCGGAGTTTCGCTTCCTAGTGATTGTTATTGCATACTATCGAAAAAGATCGAAAAGGTAGGACCTGACCAGTGTTAAAGAAGTTTAAGACATTTTGACATATCTAAGAGTTCTTAATTACAAGTTTACAAGATTGTGGGTCATGACATATTCGTGAGCGGTTATTGTCAATCTGTTTTTCGTTGGATGTTACTAAAACTAGTAACGGGGAACGGGGAACGGGGAACGGGGAACGGGGAACGGGGAACGGGGAACGGGAAACGGGAAATGAGAACGGAGAACGGGGAACGGGGAACGGGGAACGGAGAACGGAGAACGAGATACGGAAAACGAGGAACGAGGAACGGGGAACGGGAAACGAGGAACGAGGAGCGGGGAACGGTGAACGGTGAACGGGGAACGGTGAACGGGGAACGGTGAACGGGAAACGAAGAACGAGGAACGGGGAACGGGGAACGGGGAACGGGGAACGGGTGTACAGCGGCAACCCACCGGAGAATTCAAAATTGCGAAGTAAACGATGTTTACAAACACTGATTTTATCGGTAGGTCGCTGTTTGCAGTGAAATTAGACGACTCGCTTTTATTTAACTATTGCCCAGGCGAAGCCACGAAGCCTAGTATTCCGAGGCGTCAACATTTCAAAGTAAAATCCTTCAATAAAACCTACACTTACCGTCCATGCTTTCTAAGTTTTGCTCCAACGATCGCGTTCGAAGAGCACGTGCTCAAAACTAGTTGCCAGACCCTTTTAGTTCCCTTTACTCCGCCACTTTGAATTCTCAGGTGGGTTGCCGCTGTACACCCGTTCCCCCGTAAGAAAGCCTCGTTCAAACTATAAGTTTTTTCACAGTTTTTTTCCGAAAATTTCGAGACATTAACCTGTTTTGTCAAAACACGTCATTCTATCATTTCGATCAAGTGTGTAAACAGTTGATAAACAGTCCTCTAGTAGCCCCATACGTTGAACTCATGCCGACATAATTATCGAGTCAACTAAGAAACATGACTGGACGGAAAACACATGCACTGTAAGTAACTCCCGTTGTCCCATACAAAGCCTTAGAACAGTTTTCTAAGGCTTTGTATGGGACAACGGGAGATACTTACAGTGCACATGTTTTTCCGTCCTGTCATGTACATAGAGGACAACTTGAAGGCCATTGCGCAGTCTATACCTGTAATTGAGTTTCACCAGCCAACTAAATCCTAGAGAATCTTAATTCAGTTATGACAACCACTGAGAACCTCATCAATAATCATGGGGTTTGAACGCAGCTCAATCTTCAGCTGTCATATTTTGCCTAATGTTTCCCCAAAGTTTAAAAACTCGCTGTTGCCGTTCGCTGGAACCTGCTCTCTGTATTCCGCTGCTTCGTTGCCGTCGTTTTGGCTTCCATAATTCCAGAAGGACAAGGTAATATTTTCCCACACTTATATCTTAGCTATATTTTGAGAACCTTTTAAAGTTTTCCGACATATTTCTTTTTATTATTTTCATTGACAACCAGTAAACCTTGAGATACCCGCACAAGCTTCCCTAATTGTA
Organism: Stylophora pistillata; assembly: GCF_964205215.1. Lineage (NCBI taxonomy): Eukaryota > Metazoa > Cnidaria > Anthozoa > Scleractinia > Pocilloporidae > Stylophora > Stylophora pistillata. Next base: position 10,140,856 of record NC_142530.1, read on the forward strand.
TTAAATATGATATACTATTTGATGAGACAATTTACGTGTTTTACAAGAATTCTCAGCAATTTTTGAGTCATTTTATAACATGATGTTTGAGGTAACATGATCGGGAACGAATCAAAGTATAAAATTTAGGAAACATGGCTGTTTGAAGTAACTAAAATTCATATTTTTTTTCAAAAAAACACTCATTCAGTTCGACTTTTTTTTATCTTGCGCAATGAATGAGTTAAAAATCGGTAGACCTTCGTTCTTATTTAACGTCGAGGGCCTCATTTGAACTCAGCTGAAATGGCTTGGCTTGTTCAAATGAAAAATTTAAAAGCAATAAGACTTTCCAAGTTTATTTTCAAATAACGTTTCGTGGAAATATATAACTTTCACAAAACCTACGTTAAGATTTAAAAAAAAAGAAATAGCATTTCTTCAAACTTGGCACTTAACCATGTTATCTTTGGTGAAACCTGGCTTTTTGAACAATTTGGCCTCGTGATATAACGTTAACTCATATTTCACAAAATCAAAATCGAGGGCTGAATTCGTGTTTTCTTTAGAGCTGGTGGAACTATGACATAAATTATCGATGATCCACCTCAGAAAGGAAGTTCTAACAAAGCTCGTGGGAAAAAAAAGAAGGTTTAGACAAAACAGTTTTCTTAACGAAGACGACAGTTGACGTTTTAGGATTTATTGTTCGTGTTTACTTAATGACGCCCTAAAACTGCGCATGCTCGAGGTTAAAGTTCAGCGTATCGCCTTCAAGTGACTGTTAATACACACTACAGAAGGAAACTTTTGTTACCGTTTTAGAGTTAAAAGACCAGGATTTAAATAGTGTTAAAAGAGTGAGTCATTATTGCTTTACATGCCCAGGAGTTCCTTGCTAATGAGTCATACGCGAGTGAGCTTGTTTTTCATAATACGCAGTATGTTAGAGAGCTGAAGTTATGCGACATAAAAACACACGCTTTGCATGAATTAACCGGTTTAAAAAACTCCGCCGGCGACAACATTCCGACAATAAAATGTTTTAAGGAAACTAAACATACTCAGACGTTTTTGTCTGAGCATGTTAAGCTCCTCAACCGATACTTAACAGATGAAGAAGCCTTGACTGTGCTCTGTTCTGTTGTGAAGCACGCACCAGGCGGCTAAAGCACGAAAGAAGAGTAGTGAGAAAGAAGAGAAGTACTCGAGTGTTTCTCCGCACCTCTGGAGTGGGAAGAAACAAACATGTCAAGCCGTTTAAGTTCACAAACCATCCAAGTTTACAATCTACAATAGTTTACAAACTGAAATAGTTCGGCGGGCCGAATTTAACACTTTTGTCTGATGTGTTTTCAATTACTCTTAATACGAATAGGGATCTCAGCGGCGTGAAATGTTTTGTGAAATCTGGCCCAATTGTGGCTCATAAAAACAAGAAAGTGTTTCCGCATGATAATTAGTGAAACAAACTACTCAAGGCGTGAGTTTTGTGGCTCATAAAAACAAGAAAGTTCTTTCACATGATAATTAGAAAAAAAATGCTCAAGGCGTGTGTTTCGTGAATGAACGTCGGTCGAATTCACAGGAACAAGAAGATTGCTCGGAATGACAGCGCCGAATATCTCGACTACTGTGACTGATGTGTCCTTCTACACGACATATCGGGAAGGATATCAGAGCAAGCTCTCAGTTCAGTTCACTCAAAGGGCGGTCGATGTAATTTCTGAGACTTGCTTCATTGCGACGACCGAAGATCGCCTTGATGAGCTATGGACTTCAGCATGATCGCAGTCGCTCTGACATGATGATGTGTATGAATTTTAAAAGTTATGTCAGTTTGGATATATTTTCAAATTTCATCATACCTGTTCTATTTTGTTCTATTTTGATTTTAAACACGATACTTTATAGACCTTACGAGTGTCAGCTGTGTTTTATTTTTATCACCGTATGTAAGTTTACAATCTAACTGAGCGCGACATGGTGAAAACCTTCCAAACTCAGGTTGTCCATTCGGTTTTTTTTTTTTTGAGGACTTTCGTCTACACACACGCTATACTAACGAAAATTACGTGCATGCATGTTTTTCTGAGTTTTATAGATGAACGTCAATGTTTTTTTTCTTTCTCTGTTTTTAAGCTTTGTAAAACCTCCGCCTCCTTTCCACGAAGGTTCTTATGGTCCGCTCCACATCTTCAATGTTTGTTAATGAAAATGTTGAGCTTGTCTATGCAGATGTCACAAAACTGAAAGACTGAAAATGGCTAATCAATGTTCATCATTCGTCGTCGTGTTTTTCATGCTTTCACAAGTGTTGTATAACGTTGCCAGTCAACGGTGTGGAAACGGTAGCGACCTTTACTCCATTTACCAAATGATGCTCAAGGGTCACACGTTTAAGACGTTCAAAACTACACCAGGTACGCTGGAATGCCGTGAAGCTTGCCTCGCTGATTTCAGATGTCAAAGTTATAACGTCCTCATGTTTATTTCAATTTGCGAGTTAAACAACAGGACCAGGGAAACCAGACCGGAAGATTTTGTTCAAGACAAAGAGAGATACTATATGGCGAAAGGATCAAGACGAGGTAACGAAGCTTTTAGATATAGTTTTAGCTAATGAAAACGTGTTCCTCATCTAAACTTCCTTTAAAGAATAACAATCATAGATCGTGTGTTGATCGTTACAACCAAGTATTTGTTATGTTTTTCATGCAAAAAGGTATTTCTTCAATTCCAGTCCCTCTCGGCTCTATCCCTGAGCTGCCTGCTGATTCATGTAAAGAGGCTAAGGCGAGTGAAGGAGGACAAGCACTCAGCGCTAATTATTGGTTGGACTCCATTAGATCTGGGAACTCTATTCTAGCTCGTTGCGACATGAAAACAGATTGTTAGAGAGGCAAACGTTTCCCTATACCTTTGCTTGTGTCCGAGTTAATGTCCTTTACAGATTTTTTCCCGCCTAGTTGCAGATTACTGCATTAAACACGAATGCCAAAACAATGCAAGATGCGTAAACGGTCACTTGAACTACACCTGTGTTTGCAACTCATCCGGGTGGACAGGAAACCATTATGAACAAGGTAAATTCAATCGTGATGCATCAGTGCAAGTCAGCTTGGCTAAGCATTTTGGAAATTTCTAAATACTTATTTCTAATCACTATCCATAACAGTAACTAGTTGTAACGTTTCATTGTAATGTTTTTCATGCTAACAGCTGTTTCTTCACTACGTCAGTAAAATTTTGGCCTTTTATTTATGCCAAATATTCACCGACGCAAAATATTGGAACTGAAGAACAATATCAAATTCCCACAACATGTGGGATCAGAGCCCCGTGGGCCAGGAATCATGCGGCATTGTGATTGCTTTATTATTCCACTGCCTCTTACTCTTTCATTCTTCTTTGTGCTAACAGGGGTATCGGCACACTTCTCAAGTTTTTGCCGTTTAATTTCCTTCTTGAATTGATTCAATTTTCTTAATTCTCCCAGATAATTTTGCAGTCTATTTCTTTTGCCTTCAAACCTTCTTTTGAGAGTATTTTTCGCCTCCTCGCATGCTTCCTCTGAAGAGCTAACTGTTAAATTAAATGTTGGCAATCTAATCTCTTCGAGATTTCAATCTGAATATAAACTCAAATACCAACAGGTCCCACAGGGCCGGGATGAAGGCATCGGAATCCTAGTTTCTTTCAACCAAAAATTGCATTCGCCAGAACCGATCTTTGCCTGCGAGAAAACCGTTCGACGGCGATTTTAGAGGCAAAGAGGAAGGAGAATCCTTGACTGTTACAGTCTCTTTGTCCGTAGACTCGATGATTTGTCGAGAACTAAATTAGATTTGGTTTGATTTGAAATGATTTTCTGACTGCATTAGGGGCCGTAATAATTTCCCCAGTCCGTACGTAGGGACTGTTGCAACATTGAGATCATTGAAAAATAGGCATCTTTTGTAACGTTGCAAAATATTTGATTCGCATAGTTAAGCCACAAAATCAATATCAGATTGCTTAAAAACACCTCTAGTTTGCCAAGAGAGTTAAAATTTTCCTCTCAATATACTTAAAAAGGGGAATTTTAACATGTTCTGACCACTATGAATCCCCATCGGCCGATGGCGGCAAATATCCTTGATTTAGAAGTTAAGTTTTGAGATTTGGGACCTAACTGACAACTCTATCCTACACTGCCGTTAAGTTTATACCTTTATAGGCAAACACATGCAAAAACCCTCGTACGTTTTCGACTTTTCAAAAGTTATGAGAAAACCCATGACACGCTCTCATTCATGCTTAAAACAATTGTTACAAACAAGTTTTAACCCTTGCCACTCAAGTCAAGAAGTACATTTCTAGAGCAACAACTTTCTAGCAGAATGTCAAATGTTATGCAAGATGACCTCGAAAAGGGGATCTAGGGCGGTTATTAATAAGTAACAGCTATTTTTTAGCCTTTAGTCTGTGTTTCCGTGCAGCAGTTTGTAATCTGTTTCCATCGCTAATATGTCAGCACTGACTGGCTTATTAATATCCTATTTTAATATAGATGCTCTATGCTGAGTAAATACTTAGCCCAACATCTTTTTGATAGAATTAAAAGAGAGACAAGGCTATGAATAAGTTTCTTCCCTTCACACTCCTAAAAACATGTGTTTATTCCTTTATTTTTGTCATGTAAAGAATGTTCGGCACCTCTTGGTATGGAAAGTCGCCACATCAAAGACTCTCAAATCACTGCATCTTCACAAAGGGATGGAAATCATGCAGCAATCCAAGGAAGATTGAACTTTAAGGCTGGTGGAGGCAAAAAAGGAGGATGGTCGGCTCACTCGAACAATGGAAATCAATGGATCCAGGTGGCTCTTGGCAGTTACACTAAATTAACAGGTATAGCGACACAGGGAAGGAATGCTCACAACCAATGGGTAACGGCGTACAAGCTGCAGTACAGTGATGATGGAATGAACTTCTACTACTATAAAGTACCAGGACATAGTTCACCAAAGGTAATGTCGAGCCCATCAAAGTACACACTTAACAGCTTTATTTTTTCTTTTTTTTAAGATCTTAGGCAAAGTGAATAAGCCATAAATTCAATCAGTAAACAAATGCAAGATTCCGTTTCTTTCAGTACTGAGCAAGGAAACAAGTTGAGTAAGATATTTATCGTCTGTGTAGATTCAAATGGAGGGGAGAGGTTCCAATTCAAACAAACTTTTCAATTTAGCGGGTCATCAGTAATGTAAAATACGGCCCACCTAGTTTACTCATCATATCAGCGAGATATATAATAAATTGCTCCCAAAAGGAGTGTGCAAACTTCAGTTTTGAGTCCTTTTACCTTCATTTATTACTCCATGTTCTTAGTTTTCGCTGATGATAAAGTTGAATCATTTGCCAATGTTCCCACTATATTTATTTCACGATAGAAAACAAATTTTTGATGAAGTTCATTTTGTATGTGACAGACATTGGAGGGAAATAAAGACAGGGACAGTGTTGTTTATCACAAGCTGAACCCACCAATCCAAGCTCGTTATATAAGACTCCGACCAACAGCTTGGTATTTTCATATATCATTAAGGATGGAGCTTTATGGTTGCCGAGGTATGAAAAGAAATAGACTATTAAAGTGCAAGATATTCCGGGAAACACGTTAATTCAGAATCTCACATTTAACTGAATGTAACAATATATTGCAAGAAAATATTTTCACTTTAATTTGAGATTCAATCCTTATTATAAATTACATTATTTTTATATGGTATCGATATTCTTTATTGTAGGGTGCATTTTGCTGTAAAGTTCGCATTAGACAGCTAATGAAAATGGTGCTGTTTGAATTGAGTTCACTTATTTTGTTATTTAACGTATTTTAATATTTTTTTATTAATTAACCGACATTTCTTTCTTGGTGAGTCTTTCTTTCCCTTTTTCTGTAATGTCCTTAGGTTCCCAGTCTTAGCTTTCCGGAGGCTCTGTCCGCTGACAGTCGTAAAAAGAAGCTTCAGACTCATTTACACTTGGACTTGACCAGGACTTGAATCATTGAACGATGTTGGAGCTGGGCATTCGTGTACAGGATGTCTCACAAGTTCGTGTCCGTTTTACTAAAAGCCTAGATCTTACTTATTTTCGCATCCTGGAAGCCGTATTTCTAAAAATGATTAATAGCCGGTTTTACTTACTTACTAAGATTTAAAATAATTTTCCTGCATTACAGAAACTATTTGGCCAACCGACTAATAAAATTCTCAAGAGCACTCGCTTTTCTCATAAATATTTTTCTTTCCTTAATTTTTAACACGGTGTCGACTTGCAACGAGTTAGAAACAAGCTTTTTTCTTTCTTTCTTTTGATCTGCAGCGCCTTTTCATTTCAAGGTTGCTGCTTTGTGAAGAAATGTTTAAATCCTTTAAATCCACTTAACTCTTGTGCATCTCCAGCGTTTGTCATACTTCCTATTTTGTAAGACATGATGAGAAAACTCACACTTCCATGGACCCGAGTAGTTTTTAGGTCGTCTTTAGAGGAGCTAAGATAGTTTGAGTACTTTTGTTAACGTAGAAAGTCGTTCGAAATAGAAGAAAACCGCTAAACTAATTTGGTGAGTTATACAAACACCTTAACTTCCAGCTCATTTCTTGAAGACGAAGATCGGTTTAGGTTGGCCACATTAAATGGCTTTGGACATTGAAAATTAACTGAAATAAGTTTTTGAGGTATTTGGGATTAATTCGAGGTCTTAAGAGAAGGGTTTGATATACTACTATAGAGTAATGCGTAAATCTGACCTACTGCCCTACACAACCGCTTTATTGGATTAGAATGAACTTAAATATGTATATGAGTTGTTGACCAAGCGTAATGTCAAGATGGCTGGATATTGGCAGAGTTCTTTTTTGGCGTTTTTATGGATCGAGACGAAGTCAATAAAGGATTTGCTATTTAGCAAAAATGTTTCGTTTCAATAAAAATCAAGAGTGGCCTGTTTAGTTTGAGAACGGGGAAAGAAAACCAACTGCGTTTGTAGGAAAGTGTACCTAAGAGGCGTGTTTATTTATTTATGTAATTTTGTTTGTTTTAACTGTCCTCTGCCGCCATTTGCGACTTCGTGGCCGATATTTTTCAAAAGTTACGAATTTTGTGAGTCCGCTTCACGCATTTTTTTTTCTCTTGTGCGGGATCAAGGCGGGTAGTCCTGAGCGGGTAAAGATGGGCCCACGCCCTCACGGGTAGCCAATCAGAATACAGGATTATCTTCACCTTGCCCGCGGGCGCTACCAACTATATTATAAATTACAATGTGTAAGGATAATCAGTGCTTATCTGATAGCTAAGGTTTTTTTCCAAATAGGTTCAACCAACCCACTGAGTCTAACTGAGCGTATGTATTTGAAAATCGAGTTTGTTTTTGAGCCGATCTAGAAAAGTAAAGTGATTGCATGATAAACTTTCACAACCATTTGAAAATCATTTTCAGATATGTAGTAATTAAGATGCACAAGAATATGTAGAGCTGACTTCACAACTCGTTTTGGGCAAAATACGATCTGGTACTTATTTTTTACCCTTACAATGATTTAATACACGCTAACAAAAGTGTGGCCACGTGCACTTCAACGGAGAGATGTGATGTTCACCCAACTATGACCAGCACTATTATACACACATACATACATACATACTTTACTGAATTTCCCCAATGGGGCTTTTCAAAGACAATATCCTAAATAAATACAACATACCATGACACTGACAATGTAATAATGACAATACATATATCTTATTAGACGTTTTGTTGTGTAGTATCGCTGATTATTATCCAACTACACCTAGACGAGTACGAATAACGCCATAGACTAGTACAAATATCACGCGATAGTTGTACTCGTCTATTGTAGTACCGGTTAAACTGGTTTTCTCGCATCGCGCAAGCGAAGAATTGGATTGTAGATACGGAAAAAAAAAAGTGGCGGACAATTTCAATCATATTTCCGACGACGAAGAGTCAGAATGGCTGGCAAATATAGATCCAAGTTCATTTGATGAATCGAAAGAAGAAAAACAGCTTGACGACCAGAAAATTTCTTCATTTAATGAAGAAAATAGAAACAGCAACACAACAACGCGCCAATTCCGTTCCGCTTCGCATACTTCTGTCACGGACTCCCCGTAAATAAATATCCACGAAATTCGCCCGCTGAAACAACGGTTTGGCGTGTTGGATAATAAATAACTTATTAGACGTTTTGTTGTGTAGTATCGCTGAGTATTTTACGAGCTGTGTCGTTATTTGTATTTTGAGGAGCCCTACGGGCTCCTCAAAATACGACACACCTCGTAAAAATACTCAGCGATACTACACAACAAAACGTCTAATAAGTTATATATTATCCAACACGCCAAACTTTTGTTTCTGCGGGCGAATCTCGCAGATATTTATTTACGGGAGTGCGTGACAGAAGTATGCGAAGCGGAACGGAATTGGCGCGTTGTCGTGTTGTGCGTTGTCGTGTTGCTGTTTCTTTTTACTTCAATAAACCTAGAAATGTCCGGGTTGTCTAGCTGTGTTTCTTCGTTCGATTCATCTAATAAACTTGGAGGTATATTTGCCAGCCATTCTGACTCTTCTTCGTTGGAAATATTATTCAAATTACGTATGATGCACGATCCTTCGCAGTAGATAGCGCTATTTATGCAATAGCGAAAATCAGACCTGAAAAAAATCAGGCCTGTACGGAATTCGAACCACTGACCTCTGCGATACTAGTGCAGCGCTGTACCAATTGAGGTAACAAGACGACTGGGAGCAAGCCATTCATTGTATCTGATTTGTTATCACGGGTTTATTACGAATCAACTTAATGGCCTGCTCTCAGTTGGCTTGTTAGCTCAATTGGTAGAGCGCTGCACTAGTATCGCAGAGGTCAGTGGTTCGAATCCCGCACAGGCCTGATTTTTTTCAGGTCTGGTTTTCGCTAATGCTTAAATAGCGCTATCTACTGCGAGGATCGTGCATCATACGTATCTAATACCGCAGTTCAAAATATATGAACTTCATATATTTCATTGTATCTGATTTATCACTTTCACGGGTTTATTACGAATCAACATAACGGCCTGCTCCCAGTTGGCTTGTTAGCTCAATTGGTAGAGCGCTGCACTAGTATCGCAGAGGTCAGTGGTTCGAGTCCCGTACAGGCCTGATTTTTTTCAGGTCTGGTTTTCGCTATTGCTTAAATAGCGCTATCTACTGCGAGGATTGTGCATCATACGTAATTGAGTATAATGGGAGGAATGAATCTAAAACTGTCAACTACCGTCTTTGTTAAGCAAATCTTTTTGTCTAAACCACCTGCTTTTGCGTCAAGCAAAGTTAAAACTTCCTTTCTGAGGTAGATAATAAATAGCTTATGCCATAGTTTTACCGGCTCGCTGAAATAAACGAATTCATTCGATGATGGCAATGTTTGGCTTCAAAGAACGTAGACGAGTTCCTTGTTTTTGATCATATTGAAGCTACAATACGAAGAATATTACTAAGGTACGAGTTTGTTCTTTTCCAAATTTTAGATTTGCGCTCGAGTTTTCAGCAAAGTTATTATAGGTAAACCTCATTTTTCACTTTTGCCTTTCAGCTTCCATATGTGGTGTACCTATGGGAGGAAATGATGGCGCGTAGAATGAGTTTTTATACACGATTCCCCGTAGGTAAATATAGGGCATCAAAGAAATTGGAGCAAGATGAGATCGTGAAAAAGATGCTAGAAGCAAACACCGACCTGAGCAGGAAGCGGACAAAACTAAAACGTATTCAAGATAGAGTAAGAGAGTGTTATAGCCTTCCTGCATCCAAAATGCTGTATTTCATAAATTAAACTCGTGTGTATAACTTTTGCAAAGCATTTATTTACCTATATATTATGGTGTAATTTTGATTTTCCTTTGTTTCAATTATGGTTATTACCATTTAAAAACATGGACAATGGCAGAATACCGGTAGCAATTCAGGAAACAGGGTGATCAAAGGTGGGAAGTGGTGATTTATTTATATATGTTTACTCACAAATTATTCTCTTATCATATAGGTGAATTATATTGATAGAAGCACAAGCGAGTTAAACAACATGCACAAGGTATGTGACTTGCATGAACAAGAACAACTCTTTATTATACGCATAAGGGACTGGCCATAACTTACAGGGAGGAGGGCTGGTGCAACGGTAGTTATGTCATGTTTGGTTTTTCCTTAGAACCCCCATTTGTAAGATATAGTTTTTTTGCCCCTTCCCCATCTCTCCCCAGCTACATATTTTGATACTGTGTATATGATCAGATACACAATGTACCTCAGGATGGTGGAACTGATGATTCCAATAATTGGGCTAGCTTTTTTAATAAATATTAATTGGGCTTGTTTACTGATATTTTGGTGACCCCTTTAAGTTGAGTCATTTACTTTATTAGATTGCAAAGAAGAAATCCAATAAAGAAAATACATTTCCCTTTTCCCTTGTTGAGAAGAGACTACAATCTCCAACAACCCTCTCTGAGAAAGGAGATATAAGTGGCCCAAAGAGAACTTCCAATAGAAAGAAAGACGAAACTAGACGGGCAGCTATGGAATTCCATGGAGGAAGCCCAAACAACATGAAGCCAGCCTATTATGGGCTTTTTGCAACTGTTACAAAAGGTGCTGCTGTAGATCAACTCAGGGAGATGTGTTCAGTTTCCCCTGTTTTGAAAGAAAGAGGTATTCCTATTATTGTAAATTAAAATGTAAAGGAATTTGAAAGCAGTGATGTTAATTTTGTCAGAAGTGTAAATGTATTGTATAAAGATGGTCTTGTCAGCAGAGTTAAGTATAACAGCATCAGGTCACTGAATTGCTTTTGAGACTAGCTTAGTTCTACTTAAAAGCTGATAAGCACCATATCGATAAACTTAACTGGTTTGGCAAGGAGATAGGATCTTTTAAGGTTGCCATTGGGAGGGATGGGGCCCCCTTTGGCAAAGACGACACAGCCTTAAGCTGGTTGGTGAGCTTTCTTAATTGTGGTTCTATAGTTTGTAGCCACGAAGAAAATTTTCTTTTACTGGAAGCAAACTGTAAAGAGGATTGTGAACCCCTTGATAATGTATCATCAATTCATGACATTGCTTTCTGCTCTTGAATTATAAGATGACCAGCCAGTTCATATTTTTGTTTTCCATGTGTTTGCTACTATTGCTGTGAACCTAAGGGACTCTGTGTCTATATTCAATAGAATTAAAGTGACAGATGAAGAGGTCACGAGTTTAACAGGCATTACACGCAATTACTTTAGGGCATGTGCACTCTTTTCATCAGTCTCTCCAACTACTTGGACTATTGGCCATTGTGTGGCAGCACACACAAATCAAATTAAATAGGAGCTTGGTGTGGGGCTTAGGATCAATAAAATGGAGGGCAGAGAATCTAATCATGTCTCTCTTGCCAGATTTGCACGAAATACCCACTATTCAACACAATGGGTACAGGTATTCAGACATGAGTACATCTCACTTATCTCGCTTAGGGAAAATGGGTGCGATTTGGTTAAACACACACCCACCAAGAATAAGTATATCCCTGCACGATGCTTCACTACCACATTTTGCCACCGTGGCAATCAGAAACCACAAGGGGAGGCTAAATGTACTTTCTGCAGTCATCCCATACAGCAGACCATTGATGATTGTATAAAGCAAGGTAAACTGACTGCTCAGGTTAAGAGTTTAGTAACTAATGCCAGGGGTCTAATGTAAACCCCCAGAGACTGGGAAGCATTCAAAAAAACTTTCACGTTATTTTTCACATTATTTATTAACACATAAATTATGAGTGTTATATATTTTACACATTCAAATTATGAAAAATAAACTTATTAATTATTGTTCCCACAATTTAAACTGTTGAAAAAATGCATTTTGCAGTGATGCTAGTGCAGAGAATAAACAATCACTGAAAAAAAATTGTTCGAGTAATTGCGTTTTCTATGAGTCCTAGATATGTTGAGGCCAGCTATATTCATTCCATGCCCCCTAAAAGAAATCAAATGTGATCTATTCAGTTGTTAAATTAAAAGACACACCAAATTCCTTTTCCTCATTGATTATAGCTTGCACTTTCACTTTTCCACTTGCTGATCTCTTAAGGAATTTTTCTCCTTCGATTTCACAATCCGTAATCTCACAAAACAGACGTCGTACCTTCGTTTCCTTGGTGAAAACCATTGCAATGCGCTTCCTTCTCCTGTGCGTGGTAACCCCGTAAGAGCTTCTGGTAGCAATTTGTCGAACCATACCAAATAGATCCCTGCTGAGATTTTCCGAAACAATTGCTCCCCATGGATTTTTCACTCCACACCTTGGCACCATTCGTCGCATAAATTTTTTATACCATCGATTTGAAATACTTGTCAGCATAGGAAATGCTGCCATGGTAACGTGCTTGTGTTGCTGTCGAATACCTCCGAAATGCCTTTTTGAAACTGAAGACAACAACATTTTTAACTCACAGAAAGCCTCGTTCGTTTGCGAGCTTTCCATTCCATTGCTTATCAGCTCATCTTGAGCCAGCTGCAGGGCAGAGAGGACAGTTGTTTCAAATTTTACACTTGTGTCAGCCATTTTTAATTTTGAGAAAGCCTACTAACAACACCACTGACTCATAACCTCGCGGAAAAGAAATGGCCCAATCTTGCCACAAATATCCCCAGCGTGTCTTCTTTTACTTTCTGGCGCCCAGCTCATAGCAACATTGCAATCATTATTACGATCTTTCCTAAGAATATGACCAATCATTTTCCATCTACGAGACATCACTTCCGCACTCAGTGGCTTCATGCCTGCCCTTTCCAGTAGCTCTTTGGTGCTGACATGGTCTTGCCATCGGACTCGGAGGATCCTTCGTAGGCACCTATTATGGAATACATTCACTGCTTCCTCATCTCCTTTGTTCATCTTCCATGTCTCAGATCCATAGAGTAACACTGGCACTACTAGAGTTTTATACAGCCTCAGTTTTGTTTTCCTCAAGATGTTATTAGAGATCCAGATCTTCTTTAGTTTGTTAAAGGCACCTCTGGCTTTTGATAACCTGTTTTTCAAGTCCTTCATACCATCACCCTCTCCATAAACTTTGGCCCCCAAGTACATGAACTCATCGAAATCTTCAATATCCTGTCCATTGATTATGATCTTTTCTTGGCTCTTTGCATTGATCCTCATCGCTTTTGTCTTTTCTTTGTTGATTTTGAGTCCCATCCGTCTGGCCTCTCCATCCAGCCTTGTTGTTTTATCCTGAATCTGCTGCTTGGTAGATGAGAGCAGGACTATATCGTCCGCAAAATCCAGGTCATCCAGTTTTGATGTAAACTTCCATCTAATACCATTTTTACCACTGCCAACTGCTCTTCGCAGTACCCAATCCATAACAATCAAGAACAAAAATCCTGATATATAACATCCTTGTTTTACACCAGTTTTAATGTCAAACCACTCACATGTTTCAAGCCATGACAACCGTCAAATATTCACCGCGTCGATATGAGATTGTCGCTTAAAAACCGGAGACAGTTTTTCTATGTTGTCAGTTGCACCTAGAGGTCTAAGCGCGGTAGGAAAGCACTACGTCGTCGCATACAAAGACTGAAAAAAAGAATTAAATATGAGAGACTCTCGACAACTACGACTTGACTTAGCTTCGTTATCTCTGTAGGAGTAAGATGTCAGGATCCAAGACTAGTCGCACCTACATGTCTAAGAGGGAAAAGAGAACCACACGCCGCCGTATTCATAACTTGCATAGGATTTTGTTTAAGGAAATACAACATGGGAGGATCCAAGACTCGAAAAAAAATTTCCTATCTAAAAAGAAAGATACAAAAGCAAGACACATAGCATGCTAAATCTTGTAAGGAGAAAGATAGTGAAATCCAGGAATTAAAACTAAGGGAAAGACATCATAACATTATATTTCACCAAGCCTTACGATACATTTACCACCCCTCTGGAAAAGAAAGATATATTTACTGTACTAACTGGGATAAAGAAGTCGTTGGTGGGTTTTCTTCAGCTTCCACTAATTAGATTACAGATAAAGAAAAACAAACACATGTAAAAGGCAATGAAAAGTTTTATTGTTACTCAAATAAAAAACTTAATAAAGGATTACAATTAAGAAAAAAATGTGTCGCATTATGATTAAATCTGTTATAATTAGTGTTTAACCGAATAAAATTCTCAAGTATAGGAGGATCAATTTCTTGGGAGTCAACAAAACTAAAACTAATTAGCGGCACGAAATCATGCGGACGAGAAACAGTAATGAAAAACCAATCTGGTTAAAATAATGCAAATCTCATCTTGAGCTTGAGCATAAGTTAATAATAACAATTTTAGTGTCTCGAAAAAAATCCACAATGTCCTCCAAGTAGTATTCGTTCTAAAAAGTAAAAAATTTAATTTCATTATCGACCACTCATACCCATGAAACTCTCTTTCATGGATACCATAAAAACAATGTAAAAAATGGTTTATGTTATATAAAGAAAGAACGCTATTTGAAAAATCCACATCTTGAAAATAAATAGCTAATCTCAAATCTTCCAGGACTCTTAATTCTCTTAACACGGAGTTGGGTAAAATACACAAATATAAATAAATATTCCATAATTCTAATTGACTTGGTGTATAATAACTATGCCATCGTTGGACAGCTAATGGTATCCATCTATGGAAAATTCCCATAAAATATGGTAGAATTACAAAAAAACATCTTGGGAGAGGTCCGTTAGAAATGTCTTATTAAAGAAAGAAGTAAATAGGTTGTCGCGTACTTTATGATCGGAAATCTGACTATCAAGCTACATAATGATTCTTGAGATATCTATAAAATAGAAAATAAACAAAGTTGCGCAAATAAATTATTGTCACAATAAACTCGACTTAAATGTCTTCTTTCAAAACTACTAGCATGTACTCCTAACAAATTTCTCAATAGAATGTTGTAAAATGACATCAAAAAGAAATTGATAAAAGGAAAAAATACTTCAGGTGATGTATGATGTGCTTCAAAAAAGCATATCTGAAATTCATACATAAAATTAACTTGAATGACATAATTTTCCAGACGTTCTCTTCTTATCCTTAAAGCTTGAAGTAGGCTTAAAATAGAATCTTTAAAATAGCGTCCTTGTGTCACATACATACAGTTTGGATAAAGTAGATATAAAATCATGTGATGAAATCTGAAAATTTATGATTTAAAAATCACTATCTGAATTCTAAAGACCCGAATCATCACTACCTGTTTCATCAAGATCTGAATCATTAAAATCTAAATATAAAAGAGGATACAACCTCGCACATAGATAAAATGATCAATATAATGATTTTGATGCATTCTTTCTGGTAGTGTATATGGACTCGTTGAAAATTGTTGAACTAAATATGGTAGAAATAAATTTAAAAGATAAATAAATTCAGACACTATATTTATATTAAGCTCATTTGAAAAAGAGAAATGAGGCAAAATTTGTATTTCATCTGTAGGTCTATAAGCCGGTATTTCGTCCCTTAAAAAAATTATAAGAATGTGACAAAGCATTGGTAGCAATTGATTTACGTCAATAAGTGAATTTATAGTGGTGAGAAGATGAATTTGAAAATCAGCTCTTCTTAAACCTATCGAAAAGCAAAAAAAAAAAAAATTTAAAAATCAGCTAAATGATTCCCGAAACATACAATGTGAATATCTACCAGAGTAACTCATTGAAATTAGAGGGTAACGCATACTAATTTTAAAATATGCATGAACTACTCTACGAATAGGTTCAAATAACGAAAATAAAAATTCTGCGAAAGGAAAAGTTTGACCTAAAAACAATCTTCGTATATAAGGAATGACACGTTCGTTGATATATGACAGAAAATAATAGTTAAAATGCGGATGTCAATACACTTCAATACGAATGCGTTGGTTTTCCACAGGTAGATGCGTAAGAACATTTCTCATGTCGCGGATAAGTCTCTACAAATATGCCATCAGAAAGCCGTTGTCGAGAACAGAATAGGAAGCTTCAAATAACGCTGTTGGTATCTAAAGATGAATAGAAAAAGGATTTCTTAACGAACGAGTATAATCAACGGAGTTAGCATAGATATGAATATCGCAAAAAACATATGATTGAAAAGGAAAATAATAAATAAAGTATATGAGATAATTCATTATGACACAAACGACTGTAGTAAATAATTGAATATGATTGGTATTGAAAATGTGGTTCTCGCAAAAGAGGTAACATCGTCTACATTAGGTAATGACACGTATCGCGAAATTGAATATGACTTCATTCGAGAATACGAATCGATTGCATCCAACAATTAAAGGGTTGAAAAATCTTGACAACTGAAAAATAAAAAATGTTTTTGTCACTTTTTATCAGTGATAGAAAAAGAATCTGAAAGTAATTTAATATCTATAAGAAACATATGAGTATTCGCATTCCAAACAGATAAATAATATATGTCCATCCAAAGAGTTTGGAGTGACAATGAGACTACCCATATATCTTGGACACCCTTAAGAAAAAAAGAGCGGGATGACGCATAAATTCCCATGAAATGTTCTTCGTAATTTCGGTTTTATAGCAAAAATGGTTACATACCTGTTGAATTATTTCTTCAAGTGCTCCTGGTTGCATGCTTTCCCATCTTCTTCCACATCTTCGCGGGCCAATCTTCTCGAGCGACGAATTGGAGGTATCTGCGAAAAATCAAGATGTCGTCTTGCTGGTGGCATCTAAAATACAAACACTAAATACAGTTGAATCTAGGTCCTAGAACCGTCATCACTTATTTCAGTTTGCCTTCTTCGTACTACAACTCGAACACAGCGTGTTGAACATGATATTGTTTACTTTTTTGTACAACTCACCCGGACTCGAACACAACGCGTTGTAAATGATAGTCTGAACCTTAACCTTTTTTTATATAACACACCATGACTTGTATCTGATTGGTCCGCTATCACGCGTTGTGATCGGTTCTTGCTAAAAACCGAATAAGTAATTTGATCTGCGTTTCTTTCCAGGTCAGTCAAGGTCAGTCAAGGTCAGTCTACGTCTAATACATGACTCATAGACATATGCGGACCTCTCATAAAACGATACGACCTTGAAGTGTGAACGGATCGAAAAACACCAATCACAAAACAAAGTCTAGATTTAATCCATCGTGAACTTGCTGTGCAGAAGTAGAGTGAGAAGGCACACAAGACCTTAAAGATACTTGACGGAACAACGAGAAGTAAGTAAAGTTACATAGTTTCTCGCGGTATAAAAATCAATTGGTTAACGAATGTGGATAAATTAGGTGGTTTACAACTATTCTCTAGATACAGAGTGCACAATGGTGAATAAAATTTGTTTTTAACGAACACAGAAACAAAGTTTGATTACGATTAATTACATCAATTAATACTCTCGTGCGAGCACCTTGTATGTATATTAAAAAAACGTATTTATTCAAAAGTAATTTAATTTTTCCTGGGTAAATATTGTACTTGTAGCTGGCTAAACTAAAATTTGACGAAGAAGAATTTGGGGATGATGGCATCTCAGACGAGGTTTTAAACATAGTGGGAAAAATATACGAAGATGTGGATGAGATTTCTAATTCACAAATAGTTGAAGTGTTTGACGCGTAGGAGAAAGAAAAGCAAAGTACTCCTTTGTTAAAGTTTGAATTTCAATGAAGTAACACGATTTCGTTGTTATGTTGTGAGACGCTTGTAAACACAGCGTGAATCAATCATCGTTATGTGTCCTTTATAATCGGAAAAGCTGATTCAGCTATTTTGAAGCGAAATCCCTAAGGATCTCTTTTTAGTTGAGTTTGTGAAGTAATTTATCAAAAACGAGTGTGAGTGTTTGACCGGGGTTTCCAGACACCGAGAAACAGATGAGAGCACGAGAACGTAGGCCGACTGCTTTTATTGTTTCGAGGTGTCTAGAGACCTCGGTCAAACACGAAGCACGAGTTTTTGATATGACTTCTAAAATTATCCACACTTCTTTAGTAATTTAGGGCTATTGTTTCAGTGCAACAGTTTCCCATGAGATTATGTATTTTAAAAATAATCAGAATGTGGGAAATTTGTTGTTGTTTACTGTAAGTCACGTGATAGTGAAGATGGCAGAGTCTTTTGCAGCGAATACTGTAAGCCGTTTTCGTTCTCCAAAAACTGGGAAAGAAGAATCACAGTTTCTGCAAGGAAGCATTCCTAAGTCGACTGCCTACAAAACAAAATGGGCGATTAAAATTTTTCACGAATGACAGATAAATAGAAAAGTTAAAGTTCCTGTACTTGATTCTGGTGGCGCTTTTGACGATTATGGAGATTAGTACAAAGTTCAGTCGTTGAGTACAGATTTGGCAGAAATGGATGCCAACGCTTTAAAACTACCGGCTTAGTAAATTTGTCCAGGAGGTTGCGAATAGTGAAGTGAAGGTGTATCCGGTAAGAACCCTTTATGGAATTATCTGTGGCACCCGAAGGTATTTAGAAGAAACTTTGGGAAGCAAAGCCTTAAATCATTTCGATCCTTCGGATATCATTTTCATTGAATACTACAATTAGAATATAGATCTATCGTTTTTTAATCGTCCTGTATTTTATTGCAGATTTGCCATTTTCCGTCGTTGTCTCAATGCCGAGATGAAGGATAGCACGCTGCAAGGTGTAACAGATACGAAGATAAACGCTCAGAAGGTTTTTCATTTTTTAACGCTTCTTCGTTCACGAATTGTGATGTAAAATTTTTGTTAACAAAAAAATTAACTGACAATGTGGCTGAAGTTGCAAAGCATGTAAGCAGGTTGAATGCGGCGCCAAAACCCATGAACCCACACTTCACTGCGCTGACTGCAACCACCATTTCTACGATCAAACCTGTCTTGAGTTTCACCGAACAAAAAACATTTGTACAACCCTAGTAAGGTGCGGGAATTGCTGTAAACAGTTTCAACCAGACTCCCAACAACCGCATCGGTGTTATTTTGGAAAATGTGCCATCTGCAGGGAGTTTGTGAATCTTAGGCAGCACAAGCGTTTTATGCAGCCTATCCCTGAAAAAGATGACGCACCTAAACGAAAAAGCAAAGCCAAACTCAAAAAACATATGAAGATATAACACTTTCCAGGGAAAGCATCGTCTACGCAGATTACGAAGCCCTGCTGAGTGAGGACGGCACGCACCTTCCCATTTGCGTTTGTGCACAAACTTCAGAAAACGACATCCCTTACATGTTCTATGGTGAAGAATGCAGTACAGAGTTTCTAGAATTTCTGACATTCCTTACAGAAGACCGATACAAGGACCCTCGCGAGGTGATTTGCATATTTCACAACTTCAAAGGGTATGACTTCGTCTTCATTCAAAACCAACTCGCCAGAGAAGGCAGAAAATTCGATCTCATGATTCCAAATGGTACCAAGATGCTTTCCCTGGAAAGTGGTAAAATCGTCTTTAAATATTCTATGACAGCCCTCACCGACACCTTTGGGCTTACGGAGTTAAAAAAGGATTCTTTCCTCATAAATTCCATACACCCGAAAATCAAAACTATGTAGGCCCATTACCCAAAGTCTCCTATTATGACCCGGATGGTATGTCCGCTATAAAGAAAGAAGAATTTGAAATTTGGTATCAAGAAGAAGTGGCCAAACAGCAACCGTTTAACCTAAAAGAAGAATTAGTCTCCTACTGCCACTCTGATGTCGCCTTACTCAAAGCCGGATGTGAAAAATTCATCAAAGAATTTCACCACATCGCTGACTTTAACCCAATAAAGAGATGTCTGACCATTACTGCAACCGATATTGGCGAAGGAAACATCTCCCTTTAACCCTCATCGCCGTTGAACCTCCCTCAGGATGGCGAGGCGCCTCCGTGAACCACTCAAAAGCATCCTTGGAATGGCTCATGTGGGTACAACACCATTCCGGAGGCAGAATTCAACATACCCGTCAAGGTGGTGGGCACTGCATACCCATAGGCCCCCTCTCCTACTTCGACGATGGTTATGATGCAGAAACTCATACCGTGTACGAATTTCATGGCTGTATTTTCCATAGCTGTCGTAGTTCCTACCCAAAAAGAAAACAGATTCCATTCTGCTCTGACGGATTAACCGTGGAAGTCTTAAGACAGCAAACCAACCAAAAAAATTTAAAAAAACTCCGTGGTAGAGGGTATAGAGTCGTGGAGATGTGGGGGTGTCAGTGGGAACAAGAAAAAAAAGACACACCCACCATCGTCGATTTTCTCAAAGATATGGATATCATCTCCCCATTAAACTCAAGAGAAGGTTTCTTCGGCGGAAGAACCGGCGCTGCTTGTCTCTACTATACAGCCAACCTAGCAGAAGACGAAGAGATACGTTATGTGGACGTTGCCTCTGAATACCCGTTCGTCAACAAATATGGTGAATATCCCGTCGGTCATCCAGACATCTATTTTGAACCTGAAAACCAAAATCTTAGAAGCTACTTTAGGCTCATGAAAGTAGACATCGTCCCGCCCACTGGTTTGTACAATCCAGTTCTACCGTTTCGCCGTAAAATCGGTAATTCATACAAGCGCGCTTTCCCACTCTGTCGTGCATGTGTTGAAGTGGAAACCCAAAAAGGAGATATGTTAAAGTGAAGCCATGGTTGCCCCATACGGATAAAGAGCAGATGTTGAGAGGGACCTGGTGTACCCTGAAATAATGAAAGCGATAGAGAAAGGATACCGGCTCGTGAAAATTAATGTAGTGTGGGATCTCCCACGTCGCCGAGAAGGGTTATTCCAACCTTTCGTCGATACGTGGTTGAAGTTTAAACAAGAGAGCGGTGGCTACCCGTAGTGGGCTCGAAGTGACACAGAGAAAAAAGAATATCGACGTAGGTATCAAGAAAAAGAAGGTATTCGACTCGACCCAACAAAAATTGAGAAAAACCCGGGAAGAGAAGCGACGGCAAAACTCATGTTAAATTCCTTCTGGGGAAAATTTGGGCAACAGAATAACAAAAGCGAAACAAAACAGCGTACTCAACCTCATGAGCTCCTGGATTTAAAGGACGACCCCCAACTGTTTACCGTCACGGATCTGCGCATTCTAAATTCAGAAGTCCTAGAAGGGACGTATGAACGAGAAGAAGACCCCTTCAAAGGAACCAACACAAACATCTTTATTGCTGCCTTGACCACGTGTTGAGCTCGTTTAAAACTTTACCAATCGCTGAAAAAGTTAGGTGACCGAGTCTTGTATTACGATACAGACTCGGTCATCTATACGTGGAAACCGGGGAAGACAGAAATCGAGCTTGGCGACTTTTTGGGGGACATGACGAATGAATGAAACGATGACGACTACATCACAAAATTTGTCTCCACAGGCGCAAAGAACTATGGATACCGAACGAAGAATGGGAAAGTCGTATGTAATGTAAAAAGGATTCTCGTTGAACGTTCGCGGAAAATGACAGCTCAACTATGACATTGTGCGAGAGAACATTTTAGATGAAGTGTTACATCCATTAGATGAGCGAAAGAAAACATAAGTAATGAATCATACACACTTTGTCCGAAACCCTACAGCAAAGAAAATTAAAACGGACACAAGCCAAATTGTACCAGCTGGTGTTTGATAAACGTGCGTTAGACCATACCCAACTGAATGCAGAAGATTCAGAGAGTCCTTTCAGGTAATTGGAGAAGTGAGAAAGCATGATACGTTTGACAATTTGTTCCGTCAGCGTTTTTCTGCCTGAATATCTATTAATACCAGCAATCATCTTACGATCGGCTACATGTTTGTCAGTGAATGATGTAACTTTACTGTAATCGATATCGTACTGTTTGGCTAACTTATCTAATCGATTAATCCCAGGATCACAACGTTTTAATCGTTTGGCTAATTTGGTTCCCGGATCCATGTATTGATACCCCGGCCAATAAAACTCCACACCTAATTTTGAAATCCATTTCTGGATATCAACTTTTCCTCATGTTTGTCGTCGTGGTCTTCTACTCTTTCCTCGGGCGGTTCTTGCCCCTGCCTTTGCCTCTTCTGACGTTTTTGGCGTCTCATTGTCTTTCACAGCTTGAACTGGATCCCAACTTCTCTTTTCCCAAGGCTATCACCTACCAAAAGCTTTTAAGCGTTCTACTTCCGTTTGTCTTGGTTTCTTAGTAGGTCGCCCCTCTGAAGAAGACGTAACACTTTTCTTTTTGGTGTAGGGACGACGAGAGTGGCTTTAGGTAATTGTTTTTTAATAGAAGTTATAGGTGTCACAAGTAATTTTTCAAATTTTAAACGTTTCAGCCGAGTAAAACGTTTGCTGCTTTCACTTGGTTTCTTAGCTGTAGGAATTTTAGAAATGCCTGGTGTCGCAGGTGTCACAGGCTCTCTTTTCATCTGAGGTGTGGCAGGTGTTCCTCGTGTATTTATAGAACGAATCAGTTCTTTGATGACTCCATCTTGTATGGAATCTAACAAATTTCTCTGGTCATCTCGAGGTGGCGCTTCCGGACCGGCAGACATAAGGACCTGTCTTAATTAGTCGGTTAATTTACATTCTTTCATCAATAACTGTTTGAACACAGGTTTTTTTAAAGCCGCAGGAGTCGTAGGATCTAGTAATACAAGTTGCGCTTTGGCTGCCACACGTGCTGCTTTATCTTATAAAGTACTTTCGGTAATTCTTCCTTTGTAATAGTCTACCAAAACTCGAAACTCTTCAGGTTTTACCGTGAGGACCGTCTCCATGCGTTTTTTAGTAAAGGTTCTGAGACGCGTACACGTAACCAATGAATTACTTGAGCTAAGGTTATTTTACATTCAGGTGTTTCGCGAGTATCGTTGTAGTTGTCGTCGTCACTGAACTTCAAATGAAACGTTATACAAGTGCCCACTTGGTGTATACCCTCTTGCACACGTTTTGGTTCATTTTAAACACTGACAGAATGCTTTGTTCATACCACTCCAATAGCCCCTGCCTTTTTGCTTCTTAAGGAGTTGACGCCGCTTTTTCAAAAAGTTGGCTCGCTTCCCGACTTCTCGTAACACGTTTTTATATTTCTTGAGTATAGCGACGTCGGTGGAGATAACGGTATCTTTTTCTCTAACATATTCTAGGTACATTCACTGATTGATCTTCACCTGCGGTAAGTAATTTTTCCATACGATGGTTTCTATTTTTTTCTCGTAAGATGGATTTTAAGAAATATACATTTCTCTTGATACTATTCATCATCGTCGCCTATTCTTGGTAAGAGCGTCTAATCCTTTTTTAGCTCTAATCGAAGCGGCTCCTGCTAATGCACCTAAACCTACTGCTTTACCACCAGCAATAAGGGAAGGAATGATTGCTGCTAAAGGTAAAATGCCTCCTTTTTTTCCTCTTTTTCTCTTGACTCTTCTCGCCTTTAGAATAACTGCGTCTTTGCCTTCGAATCTTGCTTATTTATTTAGGTCTGTAACACCGTACACACCCTTCGTGGCGTAACAAATGACTTAAAAATATCGTAGAATCACTACTTGCTAGGTGTACATCAAAACAAAAATAACCATGCGGTCTGTCTGCACAAATGTTTTTATGTATCCATGACAGCCTGCCAGTTGGTGGTGTACATCTGTAACAGTAATGTCCGCAAAGCTATTTTATCTCTTGGATTTTTAAAAGCCACGATGTATTGGGCATTGCTAAAAATGGCCTTGGCATATTTTCCTCGGCATATTTTCCTCGACTTTTCTCTTAGCTTCGTTTTTCACAGCTTCCATCAAAACCTCTCTTGACACCGCGTGGTAATTCTGACGGTGAAAATTTGGTGAAGGCCCTTTTAATCCCTCTGCCTGTACCGTTGGCAACATCTTTTGATTATGTCTTTCACCCCAGAGCCCATTTGGAAATCACCCCAAGATCCAATGAAAGGCGGTGGGGTGTAAGGAAACGAATTTTCCATCGCATCATGGTGCCTCCACCTTGGTCTGCGGCTACATATACTTTAAATCGCCTTAAACTTCCACCTCTCATGATGTGTCATGTACCAGTACAAGAATCACTTTGAATTTTTCTTTTCAATCCAGCTGTTATATTTGCTTGGGTATCCTTTCCACTTGACAAACAATTTATCTCTTTGCCTCTTTAAGACTTTTCCTACCCGGAAATTCTTTCGGTTGGAGCTCAATTGAGGCATGGTCAGATAAACCGAAAGGCGGGCGTTCGATGGGATCCTGATAATATTCAGAAATTATAGTAAGGACTAGATCAAGTGTCCTTCTGCCTCGCGTTGGAAAATGGACTATTTGCTTTAGCTGGAAATTATTACGGAGGCGTGTGATTTGCAATCTATTAAAATCCCCAGCAATCAGAATACCACAGTTGGGATAGCACGATTCAATGGTTGATAAGCACTTGATTAAATATTCCATTATTGCTGGGTAACGGGCGCTTGGCGGATGATAAAGCGTCCCAACAACAATAAAATTACATCCCCTTAAGAGACGGAACGGCCTAAGTTTTACCCAAAGCATTTCGAAAGATGGGTCTAGATCTTGTAACTCAGCCAGAACAGTGAAATTGATCGTATCTTTGATGTACATACAAACACCGCTGTGTTCCGATTCGACTCTATCCCTGTGAATGATATTAAACCCCTCTAAAGCAACCACGTTGTCATGAATAGAACTCCGAAGCCGGGATTCTGTGATGCAAATACAATCCAAATTTGCATTCTGAACAACATGGCGTAATTCATCGATTTTAGGAGCCAAGGACATAACATTTGAGACCATTAAAGATGGAACATGGGTCGACGACAAACCTCCTTTTGGGCTTGCGGGGGATATGGTGACTGATATCAAGTTCGCTGGGTTTCGGGAACGGTGAAGTCTTGTTAGTGTAGCAACACGGTTAGGATCCCGTGATTGAGCAACGCTGATCAGATGGTAACGATCGTTTCCTCTATCTTTGACGAGACGTCCTGCTCTTCGGTATCGTGGCCAGAAGGTCTTAGACAGTCCATTAGGAAGTCTTACTAAGCGACTAAGAGCCATTTGTTTAATTGGCAAGGGAAAGGATGCAAGCTAAGTTAACTACAGAGAGATAAGAGTGCAGCCGTGTGCGGCGCATTTACATCTCGTATGTTGTATGTATACTTTCCCCCATACACCGAATCTAAATATGGCGAATGGCGCGGAGAGATTGGGCCTTGTGTCACGTAAACGAGGCTGGTCAGTCGACAGCTTTGCAAACTCAAATGTTTATATTCATTGAACTAGTTTTTATACGAAGCTTTTTATTGATTTGCATCGAGATTGTACCTCGTTCAAACTATGCCTTCACACTGCTGCGTTGTTGGTTGCACTCTGAGAGGTTACAAGTCGGGAAAAGGCGAAAAAGTTTCGTTTTTCAACTTCCCAAAGGAGCGTTCAAGGAGAAAACAATAGATCCACGCCATTCGACGCGACGAAGGGAGGGATTTCCAAGTAACTGAAAAAACTAAAGTTTGCTCACTACATTTCAAACCCTCTGATCTTAGAAAAACATTAACTGGACGGGTTCATCCATCGGAAACGTCAGTTCCGTCGAGATTTATCTGGAGTGTTTCTCCAAAGAAGAGAAAGCCGCCCAAAAACCGATTGCGTTCGACTGCATCGTCGTCCAGGAAGCGAAAGTTGGACAAAACACCAGAAAATAACAAATCTGTTATTGCTGATTCGGCTGTAGAAGAAGAGCAACATTCTGGAGATCGTACGGAGAACAAATGTGTTATTGCTGAATCGGCTGTAGACGAAGAGCAACATTCTAGATATAGTAATGTTAAGAAATGTGTTATTGCTGAATCGGCTGTAGAAGAAGAGCAACATTCTGGAGATAGTATGGAGGATGATAACACTTGTATTTCTTGTAAGGAATTACAAGACAAATTGGTGTGTCTTGAGGAAGTATTAGCTGAACAAAAGAGTCGTTCCGAGGAACTTTTAAAAGAAAACGAAAGTCTCCAATCAAAAGTAAGGAGCCTCGAAGACACCAACTCGAGCCTAGAGTCGAGAACATTTTGTGTTGATCGGTTCGATCGTGACCAAGATGTTGCTTTTTATACTGGTTTTCCAAACATAAACGTCTTTAACGCGATGTTGGAATACGTTGATCCAGGAACAGATTGTGAAAACATACGACCCAAAGAAAAAGTAAGTGAAGACTTACCAGATGACTTTTATGAAGAAGGGAGTGAACAGACTGAACAATATGTGAACAACAAGAGGGGACCCAAATGCAAAATCAAACCAAGGGACCAGTTCTTCATTGTGATATGCCGACTCAGGAGAGGCTTTGCAGAACTACATCTGGCTCATCTGTATTGTGTTGGGCAGTCAACCATTAGCAGAATTTTTGTTACTTGGATAAACTTCATGTACCTTAAATTTGCTCCTATATGCATATGGCCTTCAAGGAGGACTATTGATGAGACTATGCCAGCTATATTCAAGGAAAAATACCCTCCCACGAGAGTCATAATAGACTGCACAGAGGTGAGATGTGAAATGCCTAGCAGTTTGCTTTTAAACAGTGAACTTTTTAGTTCGTATAAAAATCATGTCACCTTAAAGGCCTTGATCGGTATTGCTCCCAGCGGAGCAATAACATTTATCAGCCAGCTTTACACAGGGAGCATCAGTGACCGAGAAATTGTAACGAGGAGTGGGTTCCTGGCTCAAGATTTTGAATGTGGTGACCAGGTCATGGCAGACAAAGGGTTTCAAATTGATGACTTGTTACCTTTGGGTGTCCAGAACAACATCCCACCATTTTTAGGAGGTGATTCACAAATGTCTGCTGAAAATGTTGTCAAAACCCAGCAAATAGCTAGCGTAAGAATTCATGTTGAGAGGGCTATTAACAAAATAAAGAACTTTCATATCTGGGACAAAGTGATTCCCCTCAGCATGTTTGGAGTGGTTAGTCAAATGTGGTCTGTATGCGCATTCCTATGCAATACACATGACCCTCTCATATCAGAATGAATGACTCAACCATACTTTGTGTGGTCAAGCATGTATATCATTATGACAATCAGTACGCATTTTACATATTCAATGTGTTAACCATAATGCCTTTATTAACATACCCATATGGAAATCTACTTTTCATCCTTAACCAAAAACAAACTTTTGTTAAATTTCATTTGTATCAAGTATTGTACTAAAGCCTGTAACTATGATACACAGGTAAATTTGGTAATTGTTAAGTTTCATTTCTTTCAAAGGTAATTAAAATGTAGTGCCAATACATGGCTATTACATGTACAGTGTCCTTTTCCTCATCATTAAACGAATATCCTAACTATTAAATAGCATTAGTGTTAAAACTCATTGTTTTCTTTTGTTAAATGTCACTCACAAATTAGAAGGAAAATCACTCAAATATTACTCTTTTCAGTAATTTTCTGGAGTTGCACAGCTTTGATATGTGATTAAATTAGCCATCCAAGGGTATCATAGATAGATCACAATGAGAACAACACAATGCAATTGAAAGATACAACTTATTAAAGTGTGATACAAGGTCCTGATTATTATGAAGTGGGCTGACCAAACTGCTTTCTTTTTCCTTTAACTAGCAGGGGAGACAAAACACACCGGTAAACCCTGGTACTTTATATAATCAGGCCAAATTAAATGTAAACTAACTAATTGTCACCCCATTGTTTCAATTTGCAGTCAGTTTATGGTTTATTATGCAAAATAGTATTCCATATTTTCTGAACATGATTTTATCCTATGTACTAGAAAAGTTGCTGTATCCATGAATTAGAATGTCATTTTTATGTTTTGCATAAAAGGTTTTGAAACGAGTCATTGACTTTTGCTAAACTCACTGGCTGCTTTGGAGATAAAGTGTGTGAAGTAATAATCTTTCAGACGTTGTTGTAGATTGAGCCAGAACTGTTCCTGAAATGGGATTCTCTCAATGCTCATTCCTCTGCTTGTATAAACAACAAAATCACACCACTTGGCTCCTGTGATTCCTAGCTGGCCCTGTACCTGTTTGTAGTAAGAGTGGTCTCGTTTCAGCTTTGGCTGGCCATCACAATTTTCTAAAAAGAACCCATCATGAGAACAGGCATCAAGGAGTGTTACCATAAACTTTGTCTCTGGACATTTGACTTCAATAAGCCCAAAAAAAGATGAGTTACAGTCTTTGTCTACAACTTTGCCACCTGGGGAGGCACCAAGGTATGGTGAGGTTAAACAAACAACAAGACCTGACTTGTAAACTTTTTTACTGAATGCATGTACTTCTGGTATTGTCTTATTGCAATACTTTCATACTGATTCCCATGCCTGGTAAATCTGTTATTTATAGGTTTTGGATGTAGAAGATTGTTAACAAGGGACTCATGTTGTTTTTTTCTGTTCACAATCAATCCAAAATTGGAAGCAGTAAATCTAAACCTTCTTTCCCTTTTCCATTCCTCACTGCCTGATTGCCCTCTTGTTTTAGTTTCAATGTCATTCACTTGAGATTTGTCCACTTTAATGTTTCTTAGTAATCTCTGCTCTGCTTCCTCAAGTTCTTCTGGTATTGTGTAAACATCATCTTGGTTATCCATCAAAGGAAATAATGGATATTCATAGATTTCTTGTAAAGGTACTCTTGACAATGAAGATATGTCCATGTACACATTAAAGTTGTCTTCAGTAAAAGCTAGTTGGTAGCTCCCATATGATCCCCGAGCACAACTGCCAAATTTTTATTCAATACAATCTGGTTGGTTGGAAGTATTGGATGCCATGATTTGTGCCAGGGCCATTTTGGGATTTATAGCCTCAATTTTTAGTTGAAGTTTAGATTCAGCTTGTATCTGATTCTGTATGGAGTTGCTAGCCTCATACAAAAGACACTTGACTCCTGGTTCCCTTGAAGTAGTAGATATTTTAGCTTCACTTTTGATTTTAGACACAAAGACATCCATCACTGGTTGCGGTTTTATCACAGCTCCTCTACCTCTCTTATGCCAAAGTTGCAATCTTGAAGTGCAGGCTTCCTTAGGGTTCATTTCATCCTCATTGTTTAGATCGTTCACATGATTACATTCATGTAAACTGTATTTGCAGATTATAAGCATCAATGCTAATGTATGGTTGCAATATCCGAGTTCTCCTGTAATCCTGTAAGGTGCAAATTGCATGGATAACACTTCCAGAAATGATCGACAAAGCCACTTTTATGTTATGGGGTGGGTCGTTTTTGCTAAAGCTATGGTAGCAACGTGCTTTAAAATAAAAGAAATTTGAGTCACTAGCAGTTTCAATGTCTTTCAAATAGCGATCTTTTTCGAATGTCGTCGCTTTCCTGATACATGTCGGCACAGAATGATTTTTACTTGGGTCAAGATTCTTCCCTGTCTTGGCAATATGCAAATTCATTTCAGCTCGTGAAAAACGGCATCCTTTGAAGACTTTTACCCCATCCATCTTTAGGATACAAGGGTGTAAGAGAGAAATCTGACTTGTCACTTGGATTGTTGTGCGCTGTTTTTAATCGTTTACGTTTTTTGTATATCTTGTCATCTGGGTCGATCACATTTTTATCTCTGCCGGATTTAATGTATTCTTCGACTCTGAAAAAAAAAGTTCCCTTATATAAATCTAAAGCAGCAAAACAATAAATAACATTGCACATTTGAAATGACTGCTGATATTAAGTGATTTCTAACTAACAAACTCGTATTAAGAGAGGGTTGACAAGTTTGACGAGTCGAAAAGCGCGAAACGGTCCTATTTCTTATTAATAATCCAACTATAACAATTCTGTAATATTGCTGACTTTTATAAAGTGATAATCTCCTTTTATTTTTCTTTTGATTAAACTGCAAACGCCTCGAATGTTTCAACTATCTCCGAAAGTAAAGCTTACAAAGAAGTGAAAGTGAGTTTATCAGTCTATCTCACCTACCGCTTAACAAGTTGTGCCTTCGTTTTGAGACCTTTCAAAGAATCTCCACGACATTTGAGCCAGAAACGGAGCTCGTCGTTCTTCAGAAAACAGGGCTGTCTTCCACAGAGGCTAGCTCCCACAATATCTTCCTCAGTAAGTTCAGTTTCCATGTTTTCAGCAAAAATATCAAAGACGGCGGGAAAACTTGATGACTGACCAGCCTCGTTTACGTGACGTACGGCCCATTCTCCCCGCGCCGTCCGCCATATTTAGATTCGGTGTGTAAACTCTCATAAATACCATGAAATGAAAAATATGATCTGACATCTGGTAGATTTTGGGTCTTACGTTATATTCATACAACATCACTTCACAACTTTGAGGAACCCATCCGTAAAGAATTCCGTCTTTCTCTGTGAACATCATGTTTTCAATTCTACGACAAAGGCATGCAATTAGGCGATCATGAAAGTATCGTAGACATCGTCTCCACCACAAAGGCATCATGTTGAATTACTCCCAAAAGTTATCTGATAATGTTTTACATTATCCACAATGCCTTTCAAAACTTGTTTACCCAATAAGCTTCCGAGTTTTCCTAACCTTAGCGCAGGCCCCGATAACAACATACTTGCTGCATACGCTAATTTATCTGTGGTCGAAGGACCGCGACGCAAGATACGGTGGACTTTGCGAACTGAAGCACCCCCGCGTTGAATTCGTTTTCTACCTCTACGCATGATGGACACAAATAACACAAATGTTTTCCATGCAACTCTTTTATTTATCCATGTTATCTTCTATAAATGCTACATCATGAGCAATACATTCTAACTCTTTTTCCGACAAACCTAGATGTTTTGCTAACTTCCTAAACTTAGACATTCCGAGTAACCAGGTAATTTCCACTTGGTTTTTCTTAGTTAAGAAAAACTGGTTAGCTCTACCTATCATCCTTGTCATCCCAAGGTGATCTAAAAAATAAAAAATTCCTCTTTAATTAAGTGTTTTAAATTTTACATAGCTTATTCATTTTCTTCTGTGGGTTCCACAAACATGAGCTCAAGTCGATCTAGTTCTCGTTCTTTTATTCCTAGATCCCTTCCTAACTTTTTCCAACTGTCTTAACTAAAATTAAACAAAAATCTTTATCAGCGGTACAAAAAAAGATGAATCCGTACATCTGGTAATCTTTCTGTTAATTGGATAGGCGACATACAGACACAATTTATGAACTCAGGTTTAAAACCCATGTCTTTCACAACTCTTGCATATAATTTTCTTCCTAATTTGACACTGATTTCGATGAATTCACGATCTCGTATGTCTTGAAGATCCAAATCTAAAGCTTAAAAAACTACAAGTCAGCTACAAGTGTATTGTTCCTTTGTTCATGTATGGGGCAATAAACTGTGCCACCCATAAGACCGCCAACTTATGTTCTCCTTCATCATCTATTCCTAAAATAAACGATGTATGACTGTTAATTCCACCCATTGGTAAGAATTGCCATCAACTGTTTTGAAGGTTTAAGAGGCACTGTCAGTAAAAATAAGATATGATCATCAAAATCGCGGACACAGCCAAAAAATCGATTTCGCTCATACTTTCTATATTGATAGACCCTTGTACCAAAGTCACCAAAACAGGATTAGCTTTTTCTAATCTTTTCTTTTTTTGAGAGTAGTTAAATAAAAACGGTCGAGTGCGGATCGAGCCAAATTTCGATATTCTGGCATATTCAGGACTTGCCAGCGTAAGTCGAAAATTATCTGTGAATTTTCCTTTGCGATAACATTATAGTTAGGGCCTTGAACAATTCATTGATGATATGAAAAGCAGATATGTTCTCGTTATAAATATTTTATGAATGTTTTTTCTCGATGACACCTTGCGGCTGTTTTTCAATAGCTCTATGGTACCCTAAAACAACTGCCAAAAACGCTTGCTGGTACGCGAAGAAGAACCCAATAACTATATTGCAGATACAGTTTAAGGATAGACGTTCTCAGATATACTTTCAATTTTGTGGGATAATTTTTTGTTTTGCAGTAACCCTTGTTTGAAGTTTGCTTATTTTCGAGATTTGCTGCAGCCGCCATAATGAAGTTTCAACTAACTTTACCATCAAGAAACAATTGATCACATGTCGAAAAGTACATTTGAAGTTAAAACATGATAAGCTAACTGAAGATAAGACTTGGTTTCTATTTCTTATCTAGAAAATTAATTTAATTGGTGATAGACTCTGGCAGATTTTTGCTTGTTGTCAGTTTGTTTACTGTGCCAAAAAGTTGCATTTTGTTGATACCTTCGGTTTCGGTTGCAAATCTATTTACTGGGCATTTCAGTTATTAGTTTTATCTTTCAGAATGTAAAATCTACGAGAACTCCGGCTTTTCAAAGACAAACACTGATCAAATAATAAATAATAGAGAGCTTTAGATTCGAGTACGAGAACGAGTACGAGTACGAGTTGACTAGCGTGCTCACATTGCGCATGCGTAGCTCTGCGTGACACTGTCACGGAAGCGGGAAACTCGTCGTCCGCCGCTCGTCGACAACGAGATTTTGACCAGAAGTCGTCCTCTAGAGAACGAGTTTCGAAAGGTGAGTATTTTGTATTTTAAACTTACCCTAGTCTTTTTCTAAGTCAGCAAAAGCAAACTTAAAGCCCTATACAGAGGTTTTATCGAATTGAATGTTATTACAAACCCTGATTTCATTCATATTTGATACTTTTTGGTCGACCTATTTTCACGAAATTCTGAGGTCTACACACGTAAACAACATATCGCCAGTCGAATAAATTTAAATTGAAAAATGAGAGCCTTAAAAAGCACTTTCACCCTTTGAATTTTAACCATACATGAGGGATATAAACAGTGAATTGTTGTAATGTGGTTGACACTTTCCCGACTTTCTTATATTCGTAGCGATAGCGAAACGAGAACTTTTTATTTGGAAAGGAAACACGAAACTATGCTTCTCAGAGAAGTACTGGTTGAAGAGCCTCACAAGTACTGACCAGATTCAAAAGAGAGAGGTATATCTTGGACGAAAATCGCCGAACACTATAATAAAACCTTGAACGCTGAAACATTTTATTAGCTTCTCATTAATTATTGTCATATTAATACCATTATATTTATGAAATGAAAACTAAGGAAGAGTTTGTATGGTAAAATATCTGAATACATTATTTTTACATCTTTTTAGTTGTATCATATAAATGTACTGTATTATTATTACAAAGTCAGTTCAGCTGTTTTGAAATTAAAAATTATACATATTTACAATTTTGATTTTCTCAAGTAAATTAATTTAGATTTGAAAATTCTCCATAAAGGAAAAAAAATTGATGGCCATGGATCCACATCCCATATTCATCAATTACTCCTTTCATTGCTAACTATACATAGAAATTTACAAGCAGAAAATATAATTACAATTATAATTTGGTTCACTTCTTCTCTTTTATCTTCTCATCACTTTGCCAAATTGCATTGCTTAAATGTAGCCATAGTTGGTACTAACTATGATGTAGCAAATCAAGAACTTTAAACCTGAAAATAATCATCTAATGTAGGAGGTTGAACATAGAAATAGGTGCTTGTAGTTGATCCATAAAAGCAGATACGTGCATTCCGAAGCAGAGCACCCACTGAATTCATTACACCTACTGGACTTAATCCAATCTTTAAGTTTTTCTTAAAATCTAGGAAAGCGAAGTATGTTACTATGTTGCTAAACACCCACTCCACAGCTTCCCTGACTTTACTTCATCCTTCAAGATGAATCTGAGTGGATAGGCGAGGTCGCCATATATACACAGTGGTTGTCCACTGGTATCAAATGAATGCTGCTGAAGGTTATGAAGGAGGCCAAACATTCTTAACATACCAGCATCATGCCTTTTACCCTCTGAAATGAAAATTTATAGAGTAAACATACTTGGATTTATATCAGTAGCTAGTGTTATAACACTCTTGTAGCTGCAGGTAACTGTTGAGTTACAAACTGTGATTTAAATTTTTTTTTGATTTTCCAAGTTAATTGGTTAATAGCCATTTTGATTTAGTAGGGGCTGGGTTATAGATATTTGTGTAAGGATTCAAGGGTAGGCTACATTTAATGAAGCTCTTACCAAGGGGCTGACTACCGAAAATGTTTCCTGATAGCTTTGATCTTTCCAGCCCACTCCTCTAGGTGTAGATACCGTAGATCCTCAAATCAATTAGCGCCCAGGGAGCTTAATTCAAATTTATGAGAAAATGCGCTTATTTAATTTTTCCCAAATGGTGGCCTGACATGACCATTTTTTTAATACATCATCTAAACATAAACAAAATTAACTATTTATTGACGTAAAAAACTGATCCTAGAGTTTAACTCACCATTAGTGCAATGTACAAATCTAATACTACACGATGAAAACCATGCATCCTTTGCTTTCTCACTACTCATCCACAAAATGAGGGGATGGGAGGGGGCACTTATTTGAGGGGGGTACTTATTTTAAATTTTTGGTCGATAGGAGGGGAACTTATACGAAGGGGGTGCTTATTCGAGGATTTACGGTCGTGACACTTCAATTCAGTTTCAAATTTGGGGGCTTAAATAAGGGGGGGCATTACAGCAGAACGATGCAAATAAGCGTATTAGCTTACCAACTGGTCCATACAAATTGGCTATTAAACCATTTGGCGCAACAAATGATTGAAACTTTAGGGCATGTACCCTTTTGTGCCCACTGGGTACAAGCTGGTTCTCTCCTGGGCGACAAATTGGGCGAACTGTCAGGTCTA
Source organism: Stylophora pistillata (assembly GCF_964205215.1). Lineage (NCBI taxonomy): Eukaryota > Metazoa > Cnidaria > Anthozoa > Scleractinia > Pocilloporidae > Stylophora > Stylophora pistillata. The sequence continues at coordinate 10,175,668 of NC_142530.1, forward strand.
CAAACCCCTAGCAATTCTCAAGAGCTGTTCCCTTTCCATGGACAGCAAGAGCAAAGTCTTCCAGATGTTGGCTACTCAGCCAGGGTTGATCGAGATCTTTGAGCAAGTATCCATGGTTCGTGTAAGTAAAGCTGATCACCTCGTTGAAGATTAAGCTCAGTTCGGGCACTGAACAAAGCGAGGAATCATATCCGAGAGACCACATGGGTAAGAAGAAAGTTTCAATAAAATCAACGGCCCTTTCGTTCCTGAACATACCGTGCCATTGGCACAAGTAAACATTTCTGGAATTGCTAATGCCCGAAGAAGGAGAGGCAATCCTGTGATGACAAACCTGAGCTCGGCTGCAAACTCTTCAGGAGAAATGGCGTCAAAAACATCGTCAATCCTTTCATACTGCTTGTAAGGATGTTGCCTCCCATCGTTGTGATTTCATAAATCGCAAAGGAGGTAAACGGATGCTAATAGGATAGTTTTTTTGGCTAAACATGGCGAGATTGTTACAGTAAAACCCTCGCACTCGGATCGATACATTTGTTTAGAATCTAAAGTTACAATTTTCGTCAGCACGACTACGAGTACGAGATACTAGTGCCAGATCTCGCGCGGTTAAAACTCGTACTCGTACTCGTTCTCGCACTCGAATCTAAAGCTCTCTAATATAAACTATGTAGCGTGTGAAACAACCTGTGTCTATAATGTATCCGTCGACAAACTGTCGGCACGCATCTTTGATGACAGAGCTACCGATATTTAATTGAACATTATAATAGTTATAGTAGTTGGGGACTGCTTCGGTATTACATATTTTATATATAAATCGGGTCAGAAGGGACGATTAATTAATGCTGAATTATGCATTAGAGTAGTTATAGTAGTTGGGGATTTCTTACTGCGCATTTTCGGGTTGGAAGGGATGGGTCATAAATCATAAATTGTAAAGATTACGATTTTCATTCTTTTTATTACATGTTATAACATAAATTTTAGTATTTAGCAAGCGCACGTTCTTACGAGCTTTGTCGTAAGTTCTTTTATGTTCAACGTGAATAAATAAACTTACTTACTTACTTACTTACGCTTGTCCAAAGATCAGCATCACTAGCATGAGAAAGTTCGCTGATTTAAACCTTATTAATATTTTAAAAAGCAGGATATGTCCAAGTTTTATTCATTTAGTTATATCTGCAAGGTTTATCTGAACGTAGTCGTACGTATCCTACTCCAGTAACAGTTCTTTTCGTCTACTTGCGTGACACTAGCTGTAAAGTGTGAATTCTGGAGCTGTCAATTTCAATTTTCTCTGAGAACTTTTCAAAAAATTGTCTCATAACATTGTGTCATTAAAACAGTAAACCTTTCTCCAGCATGGCTTGTACGTTTTCATTGATGGTCGGGAGAATGTGGACCTGATCCAAGATGGGAAAATCAATCTTGTCAGGGACTCCCCCTTGTATCTTGCAAAAGGAATATTACATGCCATAAAAAGACAGTTGAAGATTATTGGATGTGAAAGGGAAATTGAGCTTATTTTACCAAGGAGTACTCTCTGATGTTTTCGTAGTACCACGCTTTGCTTGTTCAAGCGTCAGTAGTGTTACAAAAATTCCCAGAAACTATAGAACAAATGATTGCCATGTTCTTGCCATGGCAAGGGTTATTATAGCTGTCTTTTATGAAATTCCAAAGAAACAACTAAGCAAAGTTCTGAAAAAATTATTTGCGCGCTTGCCAAAAAAAATTAAGGCGATCTGCTAAATAGATATATCTTATTGTTAAAAACTGGATCATTGGATAATGTAATTCAAGACTTTTTATTGGCTTAGCCATTATGGTATATCAACCAATATACCATAATCTAATATCTGTACATCGTAACATTCGGTCTCTTCTCACGAAATAAAGTCGAGAAGATTTGTATAATATCTTGGGAGCGTTTTTTTTTTTAATAAAACAATTATTCCAGTCGCGCTTATTGGATATGAGATGATTACAGCCAACTCGGTGCTACGTGCCTCGTTGGCTATCTATCATCTCATATCCAACGCGCACTCGTGGAATAATTGATAATTAGACGTTTTGTTGTGTAGTATCGCTGAGTATTTTTACGAGTTGTGCCGTATTTTGACGAGCCCGTAGGGCGAGTCAAAATAAAAATAACGAGTACAAATGCTCAGCAATACTACACAACAAGACGTCTAATAAGTTATTTATTATCCAACAGGCCAAACTGTTATTTCAGTGCTGGCGAATTTCGCAGATATTTCTTTACGGGGAGTGCGTGACAGAATTATGCGAAGCGGAACGGAATTGGCGCGTTGTTGTGTCGCTGTTTCTATTTTCTTCATTAAATGAAGAAATATTCTGGTCGTCAAGCTGTCTTTCTTCGTTCGATTCATCTAATGAACTTGGACCTATATTTGCCAGCCATTCTGACTCTTCGTCGTCGGAAATATGATTCAAATTGCCCGCCACTTTTTTTTTTTTTCGTAACTACAATCCAAGTCTTCGCTTGCGCGATGCGAGAAAACCTGTTTAACTGGTACTACAATAGACGAGTACAAATACCGCGTGATATTTGTACTCGTCTATGGCGTTATTTGTACTCGTCTAGGTGTAGTTGGATAATAATACTTCCATAATATCTCTTCCTTATTTTCTGATGAAGAGTAGCTTTAATATTGTTGATGAAAAAGTCTCTGTGAGAATCTAATCTATCTTACACTAAGGGTGTTTTTAGGTTACCGTAATGCGTGGTAATTTACTGTCATTAAACGACCACCAAGGAGTGAATGTCGTTTAGACCATAATCTGCGTTAATATCAACTGATAAAAGGACAGCAGTATTGAAACTTATTCAAACCGTGTTCAAACTATAGGTACTGGAAAGTCCTGAGAACCTGTGCAAGCCATGGCGCTTGATGAGAAGAGTCTATTTATTCTCATTTCTGTTTGTATTGATAGAATTTTGTGCCCTTAAAGGCCATTACCCCTTCACGAGATGGTTGAACGGTTTGGACAGAGTTTTGTACCCGGCCGTGTCCACTTTCACTCGTGTTCGGATCTTGTAGATGGGAAGTTGGAACACGGATGAAGCGTATTTCACAAGCGAGAACACGGAAAATCGTCATGCGCGGTGCAAAATACGATGCTTGTCAGTCAATTTTTCTTTTTTATTCCATTTGCTATTTTTTGTATAGAATCAAAACGAATTTGGCTGGTTTATATAAACTATTCAGACGTTATTAGTTTAAGCATATCAAGCAGTTGAATATTATTCAAACGCTAATAGCATCAAACAATTAATTCTCCCTACAAGAACTATAATTTATTTCTAGTTTATAACATTACGTTACCTCACTGATGTCAGATCAGGAGCCACGCCAAGAATGTTCGAAAAATGGAAAAGACATGGTGAAATTGACGTTAAAGTGTGGGCTTTTATGGTACACAGTAAAAGTAAGAAAATAAATGGGTTTAAATGGAAAGGAAGTGGCTTTATGGTGATTTATTTTTGTTCAAATTCAAAGTGCCAAAAATCCCAGTCACGTGTCCACGTCTATGAATAAATGGCAATATGTTGCTTATTACGTGATATTCTTGTTGCTTGTCGAGAGATACAGACCTCTCAAGTCTCACGATTTTGTCGTGAGACTCACGATTTTCAGTTCAATCTCACGGTCTCACGACGAGACAGACAAATCTCACAATAAATAGAGACGCAAGCTGAAAGGATATATTTTTTGTATAATTTCATTTATGGCTTGCTAGAGGTGAGTTTCTTGTGCCAATTCTTTGCAAATCCATAACAAACCAAGCCGTTACGTTCCTCATCCGTCTGTTCGCGGGAAACACCGTGAGTCGTCCATTACCATATATAGAACACCTGTTCCAAACTAGGTCATCATAACCTAGTCTCCCTCGCAGCCGTTTTTTTTTTGGATGTCACGCAACGCTCCCCCAAAAGAACGGCTGCTGACAACCGAACTACATTCCTTTCTCCGAATTGGCCTATCACAGCTCGGGTTCCATTTTCAGGAACCTTTTCGCGCCAGACTCACCTTTTGAGACTAGTCCAATCAGGTATCGTTTTCTATCGCGATCCTCATGGGGAAAGCACAAGACAAATGGCGGTGATTAAAGGAGCTTGCAAAGCGTCGTCAAAGTTCAAAATTTTCGAGCTTAATGCTCACCAGAAGCTTGCAATTAGAAAAGTTTTAGTCAAGAAAGAAGATGTTTTTATGAAGTTCATATATTTTGCACTGCGGTATTAAATACGTATGATGCACGATCCTTCGCAGTAGATAGCGCTATTTATGCAATAGCGAAAATCAGACCTGGAAAAAATCAGGTCTGTACGTAGATGTTTTTGTTAAGCTGCCTACAGGATCCGGGAAATCGTTAATATATCAAGCACTCCCGCTCGTGTTTGACCATGTTACCGATGAAAGTGGTCATATTATTGTTATTGTTGTTGCGTTGTACCAACGTGCGGAAACACTCGATAATTCGGGCCGATTTCCTGTACCGGTGATAAGAAGCCACGAACATAACTAATCGGGTTCGCTACAGCTAGCAGCGGACTGGCAAATGAAGAAGTACAAATAGTGTAGGAGACGTTGGCCGACCTAAATTGCATTGTTCTCGAAGCCTTCGCCCGGTTTGTTGACGGCAAGCACGCGCTTTTTTCCTCCTGATCTCCATGTGTAGGTCGAGGCAAGCGTTTATCCCTTAGCCTCGATAGAAAGGCGTCTTGTATTTCGTTTTGATTATTGATGTAATTTACTGTTTCTTATATATTCTGACTTTTACAATCTGTAGTAAACTCTTGAAGTAGTGCGAATAAAGAGTTTCAGTTCAGTTTTTAGCTTCTTCTACTTTCTCAGTTGCTCGCTGAAACTTTAAAGTGCTACTGAAACAAAATTTTCGTATCTGAAATTTTTGCTCTAACCTGTAGTTTTGAATATGGTGATCATCATGAGATAATTTGCTTTGGCCAAAATGAGGCGAAAGATATCTTTTTTAACCGTCCAAATCAAAAATTTTACACAAAACCATGTCCGGGCTCTGGTACCGAGCGAAATGGATTGATGACTTCACTGGTTGTGTTCACTCCGAGAGCATGGTTTATTTCACTCACTGTTTGTTTGTATTCGTGGGCGAAGGAGATGGCAGATATTGAAGTTTTGTCAAGTGAATCTTCTTCTGAACGAAGCGAATTTGTCTCCAGTAGCGAAGAGGAAGATTGTGCCGTAAAATGGGGTTGACAGGCCTACACGACTCCCCAGCGTGTGTTTAGAGTAGCCTATTCAAAGTTTAGCCCTCACGAGTATGTCTTTGAGCGACCGCCCTCTTTTGTAAGATACGAGCGGCGGATTTTTGTATAGTTCGCTCAGTAGTGGTTGCGTTTCTATTAAATGCCAGTTTTTCATGAGAATTTGCTTTTTGTGTGGCACTGAGTGCGCACATCAGGGATTGCGTCTTTTTCGAATCGTTCGCCTTTGTAGATTTACAGCCTTTTTTTTTTACTGTCTCGATCGTTAAGTTGTCTTGATTGCTTTCAGCTTGCGCCACGCGCGCTGATTCGATCGTACTACAGTTCTTAGTGTTCAGTGTTCCAGCCGTTTTGGCTCGTTTTCTTTTCTTTATTTCGGTATTAAAACGACCGATTTCACGTTCATAGAAGCACATGATCGCCTTTACTGTTTCTTGCTCCGCGTTGTTAAGGATTTGCTTTATCTCATTTTTTAAATCCTCGTCTGCTCTTATTTTGGCCCTCGCCCTATATTGTAGGGATTCTGGGCATGTTCTGCTTGGCATTTTGTACAGAGGGATTTGTTCGTTATCCTCAGACTTGCCGAGTAGATCATCTTCAGTGGCGGTGTCGCATGAGGCCTCCATGTTTTCTTCATTCTCTGAATGGCATTGCTTTGGTCCGGGGCGTTTAGTAGCCCATCTGCCGTTATAATGTCTTTCGACATTTTCTGTAGATGGTCGGGCAAGACCGCGGTTTCGATCCTAATCTTGTGGATCTCGTCAGTTTCCGATTAACTAAATAGACTGGTAGAGATTCGTTGTCGGTATCAGTCGGGAGTTTTGCTCCCTATCCAGGCGAACCTCTCGCAGATAGCCAAGATGCCGATATGGCCGCCGATGAAGAAGACGAGGATGGCATTTTGTCCGAAATCCTCTTTTTCGGCTTCCCAAAATGCAAGCCACACTCCACGCTCTTACCCCTCTTTCACAGAAGTACACAACCAGTGACGTCACAGGGCTGTTTTGGCCGCGCGAAGATGCCCGCCAATTTTGATCTCAACCGGTCAACTTCGAATTGTTAAAAATGTACTTTCCGCTATGCGTTGGCCCAAAAAAAGTGCACAACGTTTGCAAATAACGTTCAAACTCTATTATATTGCAAAAATCTCGGATATGAAAATTACGTTTCAGTAGCACTTTAACAACCGCTCAAACAATCTAGCGTTCGTGTCGTTGGCGTAGCTGTCGACGTCTATGTTAAGCGTAGATTCTATAGTTTCAACGAAATTGTGAGAAGTTTTCCCAAAAATATATACTCTATCTTTACCAGGGCACAACGATGAACATGTGAAACATTTTGAGCTCTCATTGACAAAGTTCTTCAGTGTTTCTCCCGACATGATAACTAGATCATCTGCCACATCCACATTTTCGCGTGAAACCTTACGTCATTCAGATTTTCTGGTATGTGATTGATCTGTTCAATAGACCGCGAACAAACCGCAAGGACAATGAGAAAGGAATGTAGTTCGGATGTCTGCAGCCGTTCTTTTGTGGGAGCGTTGCGTGACATCCAAAAAAACGGAGCAGGTCAAGCAAAAAGCAAATCTTTGGGACGATAACATTCAACTTTAGAATTTCACTATGTTTAAAAAATTTGGAGTCATTCTTTGCACGCAATTAATATGTGGATCTTTTTAAAATTACTTCTCCCAACATTAAAAAGAGTGCAGTCACGGCTTCGATGATGCCTGTTACTCAATTGCGTGACAGATCAGTCAAGTGATCGAACCGCGTTGAACGGTCCTCTATTGTTGCAATGTATCAGGTGTTTATATGTCTACCAGCACAACACCGAAAAGTGTTCTAACAGGAAACGTCACCAACATGAAGCCGACTTACTTAGCAAAGGTCGCTTGTGAAAAAGAAATTATCACGAAACAAACTAACATGTCGTGACGAGCCAAACACTTAAAGACGAGGTCAATAGGTGAGTCAAAGCAGATTTTGCAAACGTTTCTCGACCCATTTCTTTTACGTGTACCTCTACATTTTGCTCTGGTGCATATTTAACTTATTCCATTGATTTTGCTTCGCTTGACAATTTAGAGGAGGTTCACATTGGAAACTTTTAACTGCAAACATGCGAAGTGTTAATTACTTCAAAATGGCGGATATTGAAAATTGGCTTACTTCAGGAATAATTAGAATGTATCAACAAAGTTGAAATGGTAATTTGGCCACTGTTACGATTATGAAAGCTGACGTTTCGAGCGTTAGCCCTTCGTCGGAGCGAATAGAGGAATTGTGGGTTGTGTTTGCCTTTAAACGCAGAAAATGGAGCTACGTTATTGGTGGGAACATGGCAACGAGAAAAACACGAATAAATTAATTAGTGGAAATAAGTGGAATGAAAAGCTTTCGTTGATATCTGTGGGATTTAGAGTGCCGGCTTGAAAGATCAGCTTTTGTTCAAGAGGTTTCCGGCTTTCCGTGCTACCTAAGAGTAAGGAAAGACCGCAGATTGCCATATGTTGCTTATAATGATTAGGTAAATTAAAATATCTAGCGACTAGTTTCGAGGTGTCTTTGTCATTCCTCTCCACGTCGCGAAGTTGTTCTCGGAAACGGTCACCTAAACTTCTGCCTGTTTCTCCGATGTAAATCTTTTTGCATTAAGTGCAAGTTATGCAATAGATTACATTGGCGGAGGTGCTCTATTCGCTCCGACGAAGGGCTAACGCTCGAAACGTCAGCTTTTATAATCGTAAAGGTGGCCAATTTACCATTTCTACTTTGTTGATAAATTCAAATTATTTCGTTACCCCCACCGACGCAGCCCCAAACAGTTTCTTTAGAAACTAGCAGCCTTTACTTCAGGAATGTCTTGTTGCACAGATATAAAAGATCCCAGGGAAATAAAACAGTAGAAAGTTGAAGCTATCCTTGAACATGGCTCAGGCGATTTCCTGGTCGATTTCATTGCGTCCCACGGGCATTTTTGGCACGTTTGTTTGAAGTCCCAACGAATCTATTTCAGAGCAGCTGTAGGTGCACTTGAGAAAAAAAATCATACTTTATTTTTAAGGAAAGGTTATGAGTTGGTTGTGCTGCCAATCAATTGCAGAAGCATCAGACGAATAGGATTAGTGTGAAACTAATTTGAAACTTACGATGAACTGACTCGACAGCGCCACGAATTATGACAATTTGAAAGGTTTTGTCTAAGAAATTATCGTAAACTGCTTCAAGTAGATATACAAGTGAAAATTTTAACAAACGGACATTGCTGTCATATGTATGGGACTAAAGCCTACCAATGGACAAAGTATGGGTGAAATTGAATTTTGACCTGTGTCCGCGATTTCTCTGATTTTTACTGACATTTACTCTTAATTAATCACCACCAAGCGAATAGATCAAAACTGCGTTGATTACACCTCAAATACATTATGCCATAATTTTTTTCTGACTTGGATAAGGGCAGTGTGGGAGTCAGTCTACATTCACACACCATCTTGTCAATTTTATTCAGGGTAAACCACGGGTGACCTTGTCTTTGACATTGATAGTAGTAATGATTGTAATTCCTGAGATTACAAAAGACTGGACATCGAGCGGTCGAGCAACGTAGGAAGACATCGTTACAAGTTTCTTTTTTGGATTTTAATTCTTCCATGGCTGTCTGGTGTATGGGAAATGGATAGCTAACTTCCACACTGTCCGACAATTCTTCCAGAGAAGAATAATGGTAAGTACCTGTACCTTCGATACCAGGTACGATTTCTCCTTCTTCCACCGCATCAACCCATGTCTTCTCTGTGCTTGGATCTGGCTTGATCGATTCTACCAGTGTGTTCAATTCCTGTAATGGCATCTGTATAGAGGCTGATTTCTCTTTAGGTTTCACAACAAACCTGGGTAGTTCTCCCCCATAATTATCGTGCATTGGTGTATCAGGAACGTTATCTTTATCCATGAAATCATGGTTATTCATAGAAAGTGGAGGGATCACGATAATTACTTTCAACTTGTTCTTGGCTTTAGTTTTTTTCTCTTTCTTGATATAAGGTTTCTTAACTTGTCGTCTTGGTATCTTTACTGACTCCATGTTGCTGACTTCTTGCTGACTTCTTACTTCTTAATTCTACAAGATAAAATTGTGACTTACCTTGCGCTACTGCTCTGTATTTACTGAAATACTCACAATACCATTCCCCTGATTGGTTCTTTTGCTTGACGTTTGATGGACAGCTACTTTACACAATACAACGACGCAATGACTCAACAAAAATTTTGAGTGACAGGGTGTAAACTTTGTATCCTACTCAACCACGGATCTTCGTTAAGTAGGTGTACAGTAGTTGACATCTAGGGCACTCCTTAATTTCTTTGATAGCTTTACACATATGGTAACATGCATTACACCGAAACCACTTGAGGGGTAGCATCCATTACATGAATGAAGTAGAACGCTTGCCTTTTGAATCGTACCATAGAAATTGTTCAACACATGGACCCATAGTTCATAGTAATTGACATCCACAATCACACTTTCTTTTCATTTTGTTTCAGAGATATCCATAGGTTCTTCATCAATAAGTTTACGTAACTGATAATGACATATCGGACATCGCATCAGGCAATAATGTGTGAAATACCAACACTGTATACACTGAAACCATGTTACAGGCGGCGTAGAATTCCATCCATAACTCCAGCTTACGTGTTTGTCCTTCACACTCATCCGTAACTGTCAGATCTTTCATTTTCTGTGTTATTTTATCTATTAACTTTGGCATATAGGCTTCTCTCAACCTTCTTATTCGTCCACTCCACAACACTTCTAGTCGTATACTTCTTTTTTCTTACACGAATTACATTTCCGACTCTCGCATGTAAAATCGTATGGGTAAATAAACTTAGGCATTGTTGATCTCTAACTCTAACTCTAACTCTACTCAGAAAAATTTATAGCTCATATGGACACCCATTGACACGTGTCATGACTCAGCAAAAAGTAACAGCTTTTCTTAGGCTTCGCCGCTGCCGCCGCCGCAATCTTAAATTTTACAACACGTCCACCTACAAGTCACGTCTCCAGGGATTACACTCATTTAGACGCCATCTTTGATTCTATTGTTCTCATCTGCTACACTCTTGGCCTGGACACATCCTCCCATATTTTCTACCATCTACCCCTATAACCCTTTGTCTACACCCTACCGTGTCCAGGCTGACACTTTTAATGACCAGACAGACGCTCTATACTACTTTTGCCGCCTGGGAAATATCCTCAACATGTCTTGCAGAGGGGAATTCACGTTTCTGAAAACTGCACATCTTGGCCACATGCCCCTTTTTCTGGCATTTGTAGCACTGCATCGTTAAACCGGCACCCCGACGATTGATGTCCTTGACTACAACGAAAACAAACGCCACGGTCTTCGGGCGGTTGCTTCGAACTGTTGAAGTTGCCAACTTTATTTCCAGATTCGTCTGAGAGCGAGCTGACGTCACGAAAATCGTCTCTATTGGCCATCGCCATGTCCATGGATTGTGCCGTTTCAAGCGCTTTCTGAACGATTAAGTCGCTCACTGCCAACTATTTCTCCTGAGTTTAGACGGTTTCAGCCCACACACTAATCGATCTCGCAAGTCTTTCTCCAGAAACAAACCACATTTCAACGCAAGCTGCTTTAGTTCAACCACAAACTGAGCGATCGATTAATTCTCAAGCTGATTACGATGGTGGAACTTCAAGTGTTCCGCCCCAAGACTAGGCTTCGGAGAATAATGAGCGGTTAAAATTTCTTTCAACGCCTCAAAAAACATAGTTATCTTTCTTTATAATCCTGTGTACTCACGAAAAAACAGATTACCAGCCAAGAAACCAAAATCGATTTTCAATTTTTATAAGAGCAGTTAGACCCAGCATCTCTGTTTTTCCACCTTTGGGCCGGCAGAACTTTTTGCAGATAGCATTTTTGTTCCGTGATGCAGACGGCACTTTTGTGCCCATTGGTGTTAATTGAAATTACCCTCAAAATTTGTATTTGAGATTTTCATGCGTACGGCTTTCTTTGGTTATTATGACCAGTCATTTAAGCGTTCGTCCTCACCTCTAGAGGCATCCTTCACAATGAAAAATTGGCCCAGGGTTTATACCAGGAAGAGACAGTGTATTCTGGTTCCTTTTTCATCAGTGTATAAGAGCGGTTACCAAGATGATGGCACGTTCAAAAAAGACCTTTATTTACTTTCAAGATTGTTATTTTTTTCTTCAAAACTCAGATTAATTACTTAAAATAATAAAATTGGCCCAGGGATTAATAAAATTGGCCCAGGGTTTATACCAGCAGGAGACAGTGTATTCTGGTTCCTTTTTCATCAGGGTATAAGAGCGGTTACCAAGGTGATGGCACGTTCAAAAAAGACCTTTATTTACTTTTAAGATTGTTATTTTTTTCTTCAAAATTCAGATTAATTACTTAGGAAGGTGTTTTGTTCTTTTACTAAAAGTGAGGTTAAACGCTGTAATTGACGCGTAGAAATATCTTAAAGATATTCTTTGCTAGTGAAGCCGTTATAGAAATTCCAAATAAATGTCTCTCTCAGGAACAGAAAAGAGCAATCAGTTTCCCTGAGTCGTTGGTCAATAGCGAAAGTCTCAATGCAAATGTTGGGAATAATCAGAAGATGAATTTCTGGCTGTCAGTCGGTTTTCTTCTTGTTTGCTAATTAGACTTAATTTATGCAGTTACAACCATCCGAGAGCAAGGTAAATTTGTGAAAGAACGGAGAAAGATAAATGTATCTCACCAGAAATAAGGAAATGCCCAAATAAGGAGATGTCTAAATTTACTTATCGTGTTTGCTCGCTCCTTTCTGAGATTTTTTGGCAAATAAAACTGAACCAGCCTTGTATATACAGCTAATCATTCGCTTTCGCAATATAAAAACAAATGAAATGAGTCAGTTGGCATGGTGACAATTTCCAGCTTTGCAATGAAGGAAGACGTAAAGTGAACCCTGGGTGGGGCTTCTCATCCAATAAAAGTGACTCAATTTGTAGTAACACACTAATTGTCCAAATAGTTAAGGTTTAACAACAACAAACATATGAAACATATGTGTGAACTGCGGTTATGAGACGTATATGAGAACGATCCTTCGCAGTAAAGCACTATTTGAGCAATAGTGAAAATCAGACCTGAAAAAAATTTCAGGCCTGTACGGGATTCGAACCACTGACCTCTGCGATACTAGTGCAGCGCTCTACCAATTGAGCTAACAAGCCAACTGGGAGCAGGCCATCAAATTAATTCGACATAAACCCGTAGATGATAAATCAAACAACAACAAACATATGAAACATATGTGTGAACTGCGGTTATGAGACGTATATGAGAACGATCCTTCGCAGTAAAGCACTATTTGAGCAATAGTCAAAATCAGACCTGATTCAGGTCTGATTTTCACTATTGCTCAAATAGTGCTTTACTGCGAAGGATCGTTCTCATATAAGTCTCATAACCGCAGTTCACACATATGTTTCATATGTTTGTTGTTGTTTGATTTATCATCTACGGGTTTATGTCGAATTAATTTGATGGCCTGCTCCCAGTTGGCTTGTTAGCTCAATTGGTAGAGCGCTGCACTAGTATCGCAGAGGTCAGTGGTTCGAATCCCGTACAGGCCTGAAATTTTTTTCAGGTCTGATTTTCACTATTGCTCAAATGGTGCTTTACTGCGAAGGATCGTTCTCATATACGTAGTTAAGGTTTGTTTGAAAGGTTCGTTGGTCTCCTAGTATTGGGTCCTATCGTGTATATCCCCCTTTCCTTCGCCCATTGTTTTGAAAACTCAACGATGAAACAGAAACTGAAAGGATCCTCACGTGAAGGGGGGAGAGGGTGAGAGAGCAAGTTAAATACGAATGACCTTTGACCATGTGCCTCACTAATTAGCCACAATATATTTTTTAAGAAAACCTCGTTCAAACTATAAGTTTTTTCACATTTTTTTTCCGAAAATTTCGAGACATTAACCTGTTTTATTCAAAACACGTCATTCTATCATCTCGATCAAGTGTGTAAACAGTTGATAAACAGTCCTCTAGTAGCTAAGCCCCATACGTTGAACTCATGCCGGGAGATACTTACAGTGCACATGTTTTTCCGTCCTGTCGTGTACATAGAGGACAACTTGAAGGCCATTACGCAGTCTATACCTGTAATTGAGTTTCACCAGCCAACTAAATCCTAGAGAATCTTAATTCAGTTATGACAACCACTGAGAACCTCATCAATAATCATGGGGTTTGAACGCAGCTCAATCTTCAGCTGTCATATTTTGCCTGATGTTTCCCCAAAGTTTAAAACTCGCTGTGGCCGTTCGCTGGAATTATAACCTGCTCTCTGTATTCTACTGCCTCGTTGCCGTCGTTTTGGCTTCCCTAATACCAGAAGGACAAGGTAAAATTTTCCTTCACTTAGATCTTAGCTATATTTTGGGAACCTTTTAAAGTTTTCCGACATATTTCTTTTTATTCTTCATTGACAACCAGTAAACCTTGAGATACCCGCACAAGCTTCCCTAATTGTATTAAATCTGATATACTATTTGATGAGACAATTTGCAAATTTTACAAGAATTTCTAGCAATTTTTGAGTAATTTTATAACATGATGTTTGAGGTAACATGATCGGGAACGAGTCAAAGTTTAAAATTTAGGAAACATGGCTGTTTGAACTAACTAAAATTGAAATTTTTCTTTAAAAAAACACTCACTCAGTTCGACTTTTTTTATCTTGCACAATGAATGAGTTAAAAATCGATAGACCTTCGTTCTTATTTAACGATGACGGCCTCATTTGAACTCAGCTGAAATGGCTTGGCTTGTTCAAACGAAAAATTTAAAAGCAGTAAGACTTTCCAAGTTTTTTTTTAAATAACGTTTCGTGAAAATATATAACTTTCACAAAACCTACTTGAAGATTTAAAAAAAAAAAGAAATAGCATTACTTCAAACTTGGCACTTAACCATGTTATCTTTGGTGAAACCTGGATTTTTGAACAATTTGGCCTCTTAGGTGATATAAAATCGAAATCGAGGGCTGAATTCGTGTTTCCTATAGAGCTGGTGGAACTATGACATAAATTATTGATGATCCACCCCAGAAAGGAAGTTCTAACAAAGCTCGTGGGGAAAAAAAAGAAGGTTTAGACAACAGTTTTCTTAACGAAGACGACAGTTGACGTTTTAGGATTTATTGTTCGTGTTTACTCAATGATGCCCTAAAACTGCGCATGCTCGAGGTTAAAGTTCAGCGTATCGCCTTTAAGTGACTGTTAATACACACTACAGAAGGAAGCTTTTGTTACAGTTTTAGAGTTGAAAAGCCAGGATTTAAATAGTGTTAAAAGAGTGAGTCATTATTGCTTTACATGCCCAGGAGTTCCTTGCTAATGAGTCATACGCGAGTGGGTTTGTTTTTCATAATACGCAGTATGTTCGAGAGCTGAAGTTATGCGACATAAAAACACACGCTTTGCATGAATTAACCGGTTTAAAAAACTCCGCCGACGACAACATTCCAACAATAAAATGTTTTAAGGAAACTAAACATACTCAGACGTTTTTGTCTGAGCATGTTAAGCTCCTCAACCGATACTTAACAGATGAAGAAGCCTTGACTGTGCTCTGTTCTGTTGTGAAGCACGCACCAGGCGGCTAAAGCACGAAAGAAGTGTAGTGAGAAACAAGAGAAGTAGTCGAGTGTTTCTCCGCACCTCTGGAGTGGGAAGAAACAAACATGTCAAGCCGTTTAAGTTCACAAACCATCCAAGTTTACAATCTAAAATTATAGTTTACAAACTGAAATAGTTCGGCGGGCCGAATTTAACACTTTTGTCTGATGTGTTTTGAATTACTCTTAATACGAGTAGGGATCTCAGCGTGAAATGTTTTGTGAAATCTGGCCCAATTGTGGCTCATAAAAACAAGAAAGGTTTTCCACATGATAATTAGTGAAACAAACTACTCTAGGCGTGAGTTTTGTGGCTTATAAAAACAAGAAAGTTCTTTCATATGATAATTAGAAAAAAAATGCTCAAGGCGTGTGTTTCGTGAATGAACGTCGGCCGAATTCACAGGAACAAGAAGATTGCTCGGAATGACAGTGCCGAAAATCTCGACTACTGCGACTGATGTGTCCTTCTACACGACATATCGGGAAGGATATCAGAGCAAACTCTCAGTTCAGTACACTCAAAGGGCGGTCGATGTAATTTCTGAGACTTGCTTCACTGCGATGACCGAAGATCGCCTTGATGAGCTATGGACTTCAGCATGATCGCAGTCGCTCTGACATGATGACGTGACATGATTTTAAAGGTTATGTCAGTTTGGATATATTTTCAAATTTCATCATACCTGTTCTGTTGTGTTCTATTTTAATTGTTAACACGATGCTTTACATACCTTACGAGTGACAGCTGTGTTTTATTTTTATCACCGCATGTAAGTTTACAATCTAACTGAGCGTGACGTGGTGAAAACCTTCCAAACTCAGATTGTCCATTCGGTTTTTTTTTTGGGGGGGACTTTCGTCTAAACACACGCTATAATAATGAAAATTACGTGCATGCATGTTTTTCTGAGTTTTATAGATGAACGTCAATGTTTTTTTTCTTTCTCTGTTTTTAAGCTTTGTAAAACCTCCGCCTCCTTTCCATGAAGGTTCTTATGGTCCGCTCCACATCTTCAATGTTTGTTAATGAAAATGTTGAGCCTGTTTATTCATATGTCACAAAACTGAAAGACTGAAAATGGCTAATCAATGTTCCTCACTCGTCGTCGTGTTTTTCATGCTTTCACAAGTGTTGTATAACGTTGCCAGTCAACGGTGTGGAAACGGTAGCGACATTTACTCCATTTACCAAATGATGCTCAAGGGTCACACGTTTAAGACGTTCAAAACTACACCAGGTAAGCTGGAATGCCGTGAAGCTTGCCTCGCTGATGTCAAATGCCAAAGTTATAACGTCCCCATGTCTATTTCAATTTGCGAGTTAAACAACAGTACTAGGGAAACCAGACCGGAAGACTTTGTTCAAGACAAAGAGAGATACTACATGGCGAAAGGATCAAGACGAGGTAACGAGGCTTACAGATATAATTTTAGCTAATGAAAACGTGTTCCTCATCTAACCTTCCTTTAAAGAATAACAATCATAGATCGTGTGTTGATCGTTACAGCCAAGCATTTGTTATGTTTTTCATGCTAAAAGGTATTTCTTCAATTCCAGTCCCTCTCGGCTCTATCCCTGAGCCGCCTGCTGATTCATGTATAGAGACTAAGGCGAGTGAAGGAGGACAAGCACTCAGCGCTAATTATTGGTTGGATTCCACTAGATCTGGGAACTCTATTCTAGCTCGTTGCGACATGAAAACAGAAGGTTAGGAAGACAAACGTTTCCCTATACCTTTGCTTGTGTCCGAGTTAATGTCCTTTACAGATTTTTTCCCGCCTAGTTGCAGATTACTGCATTAAACACGAATGCCAAAACAATGCAAGATGCGTAAACGGTCACTTGAATTACACCTGTGTTTGCAACTCATCCGGGTGGACAGGAAACCATTATGAACAAGGTAAATTCAATCGTGATGCATCAGTGCAAGTCAGCTTGGCTAAACATTTTAGAAATTTCTAAATACTTATTTCTAATCACTATCCATAACAGTAACTAGTTGTAACATTTCATTGTAATTTTTTTTCATGCTAACAGCTGTTTCCTCACTACGTCAGTAAAAATTTGGCCTTTTATTTGCCAAATATTCACCGACACAAAATAGTGGAAGAGCAGAACAATATCAAATTCCCACAACATGGTGGGATCAGAGCCCCGTGGGCCAGGAATCATGCATTGTGATTGCTTTATTATTCCACTGCCTCTGACTCTTTCATTCTTCTTTGTCTTATTTTGCTGATTTTGCAGGAATATATTTTCTAAGCGGCAGTGGGCAATTTTGGCAATTCCCGAAAAATTTTGACTATTTCTAACTAGTATCATAACTTTCACTTTTATTGTGTTTTTATTGCGCAGGATTTACAGCTGTGTTTACAAATCTTGGTGGGAGGGTACGTCAGGGTCCAGACTCAATCGGTAGTTACTACACAGGTCAGGATCATGACGGACAAGTTGCACTGTCCAGCGGTATTCAACTGTGGACCGTGCCACACACTGGTGAATACAGAATAGAAGCAATAGGAGCCTCAGGGGGGTTTGGCAAGGACAGTATCATCAAGAACGGAGGAAGAGGGGCACGAATGATTGGAAACTTTCATTTGACCAAAGATGAGATCATACGTGTCCTTGTGGGTCAAAAAGGGGAAAGAGGGACTCATTACGAACAAACTGCTGGAGGCGGAGGAGGTACATTTGTAGTGAGAGGAAGCAACACGCCTTTGATCATAGCTGGAGGTGGAGGGGGAATTAAAGCAATGTCAGAACAAAATATGGAATGTGATGGGTCCACGAACACCACAGGGAATGCTGGGAACAACTTGCCATTGGGTTCGGAAGTAAGCAACGGACATGGAGGACATACTAATAAGGGGGATTCTGGTAGGTGGAGAATGTTTACAAATGTGTTTACATAAACTGATCATGAGTTTTTGTCTCGTTGCATTCCACTGCCACCTTCAGGATCTTCAACTGAATTACAGAGAATCGCTGTTAGTCAAATTTTTTAGGATTTGCTAAAGCCGTAATTATCAAAATGATTAATGTTAATTTTGAAGTTTTTCTTTGATAACACCTTTGGAAGCGCCTCATATAAGAATTAGAATTCTGCTTAATTTGGCTTTTTCCTTTTTCAAATTTCGCACATATTTTTTTTTATTAACGAGATGACTTCGAAACAGTTCACACGGCTTTTCATTCACTAATTGCGGATCTGGATTAAACAAAAGCACTGAAGAAAGAGTTAGTTGCAGCATTCTAACATTAACTTGTCCCTATAAGCTTTTCTATTACCAACGATATCCAATAAATAAACCTCCCAAATATTGAGAAAAAAACTACGGTGCTATTTGAAAGAGAACCACTGAACACTTTTCGACTGCATTATAGGTGATGGTGGCGGCGGCTTCTACAGTGATGGACAAAATGCCTCAACCCGGGATGGCAAAGGGGGAAAAGGATATCTTGAGGCGGGGGAGGGTGGAGATTATCGCGGTGGGTTCGGGGGTGGCGGTGGTCTTCGTGTTTACAACAAGGGACCGGGCGGAGGTGGAGGTTACTCAGGGGGAAGTGGCGGAGCTAATAAACATATTTCCTGTGGAGGAGGGGGAGGATCTTTTAACGATGGAACAAATCAGCGAAATGAATGTTGCTATAATAGCGCTGGTCATGGTTGGGTAAACATCACATTTCTCCAATGAAGAGCACAGGCAACACTTTTGCTTAAGTGTAGTGGTAAATTACTTCTTAAAACGTAACCTTAATGTTAGCACAATTGCAAATTTGTAATTGGTCATTGAGTAACTGGTAAAGAATTAGAACATATCTGTATATTGCACCAAGGAAGGCTGTGGAGACAGTTCTTAATATTCTTGTTAATTTCAATTACTGTATCTCCTGGAATAAACACCTGGGAACATATTTAAAGTTTTGGTTGAAAGGAAAGGTGCTTATTGGAAGAAGAGAGCGTAATCAAGAGGGAGGTGCTTATAAAGAAACTTTTGACCTGTATTGACTCCATTGTAGTTAAAGCACGAAAAGTTGCGTGTAAAGTAGCAATAGAAACAGGTTTTCCTTCTATCTCTACTATTTGAAAAAGTGAGAGAGGAGTGGGGCACTTATTCGAAGGGGGGTGCTCGTTTGTCTCTGTAATTGGCGCTGGTTGCAAATTATCGTCAAAGTGAGGGTTTGATTTGTGATACTTTCAACTCCTTATCGTTATTAGCACCAGAATCCATTAGTGAAGTTTTACAATTTTTGTTACAATTCCGAGTCAACTGAAAGGTTTTTCTCGTCTTCACCTTGTGCAGGTAGTACAGGTACTGCTGCAAAATGAAAAAAAGTTTAACACTAAGACCAAATTGTTGATGTGGCTAGTCTAATGTTGCGTTACGACAGGTTGATGTACATGGGCGGAAGGGGGTAAAGGGGGGGGGGGGGGGAAGGTAACAAATGAAACATCTCAAAGATAGGGATGACTGAAATACGTGAAATACATTAGAGTGAACTGAGTTCGAGTAAGCGGGGTTCTGCTGTATTTCAAACGAGACTCAGTTGTCGTCTCAGTAATCAGAAGGAATCATTGTGGATCTGCGGGTTCCTTTTCATCATGCAGGGAACTAGAAGTGGTTATATATGCCAAGGTGATGGCACGTTCAAGTTTACGCAAAACTTGATTTGCTTGTTAGATTACTATATTTCTGCTAACCTCATAACGGCTACAAATTTAATATCTTGGAAATGTTCTTTGCTTCTAAATACATGAAAACTTTGAAAATAAGCACTGTGGGAGCTAATAAAGGAGCTGTTAGTTTTTGTGATGACAGAGTAGTGATTGCGCATAATCTTGATTTAAGTCACAACATTTTGCAAACTGCAGTTGGTTTGAATAAATAAATAGCCTTTTTTGCTGTTGAAAGTTATTTGTTGTTGTTCAAAGTTTTTATTGTTGTTTTTATTGTCGGTTTTTTGAGAGCTCTGGTTATAACAGGAGATTTTGTGTTTGAAAAATACAGAAATGGATTTGTTGCATCCACGCTAAGAGTTTCATAGCTGTCAAAGCTGTCAAATACGGTCAACAGCCAAAGATAAAACTAATAGACTAATCCTGGGACAAATTCCTTGGAGGAGTGTAGGACGACCACTGCGAGTTCTCTGAAACAGCGTGATGCAAAGCATTTGCTAGCTCTAACATCCGTGCGCTTGACATGCTTGCTTCGTCCCCGATTATGACATCTACCTGCCGAAGCCTCTCCCCAACTCTCCCATCACTAATGGAACGAACGAACTATAAGATTTTCCAATGGCATATCTGCAGCGCCGAGACCATAATACGAATGATTGTTTCACCTTTTCTCGGGATATTTGACAGTTAAGTCCACGCGGGTTTGGATTTCATTTGAGATTGTTTCCGGTCGGATTAGACGCACCGACACCTGGACGGTGTTGTTTTGCGAGAGGACAAAGGTGACGACTCTCCCCTGCGAAATTGTCATTTATTTAACAGACGCGGTCGCCAAGCTTTTATATTTGAATTCCCGTAGTAAGGGCAAAAGGATTACGCCTACCTGCAAAGCGATTTTGCCGCAATGGATGGTAAAACGGAGCGGTTCTCGGAACGACGCAGCGGAATTTGAAAACTTTTGCCGCTGGAACGGGTAGGCTATAGCTAAGCGCTCTCGCGGGTGGAAATTTGAGGGAGATCGCTCGACTTTTGTGGAATTCATCGGCCTTTGAGTGGCGACGGTTGGTTTTCGGGACCGGTTGAAGTTTCCAGCCTTGAGTTATTTTATAGACAGTTCACCGGTAGCACCACATGCGTTACAAAGAAAGTTGCCAAAACAGAGTTAAAAGGGCCGTAAACGACAAAGCAGCTACGGAAAAAAGGAGAGGAGACTTCAAATGATACATTCCTCGCTTTTATTTTCCTTTTAAAATTTTTCTTAATTTTTTTTATAATTATTCCTATTTTAAAGTTGACTGGTGACACAGCGCGCGTTACAAAGCAAGTCGCTAAAACAGCGTTAAAACGACCGTTGGCAACAAAGCGGCTACGGAAAAAAAGTAAGGAGACTTCGCATGTTTTATTTCTAGCTTTCACTATCCTTCTAAATTTTTTCTTATCTTTTTTTTTT
Organism: Stylophora pistillata; assembly: GCF_964205215.1. Classification (NCBI taxonomy): domain Eukaryota; kingdom Metazoa; phylum Cnidaria; class Anthozoa; order Scleractinia; family Pocilloporidae; genus Stylophora; species Stylophora pistillata. The sequence continues at coordinate 10,196,808 of NC_142530.1, forward strand.
TAATTCGTCCTTTTCTTAACGGCCCACACGTACGCTTTTAATTCGATCTTAATATGTTAGTTATTGCCGTTAATGAACTTTACACCCCAAAGTCACACACAGTACGCTTTGGCCGCCTGTGGTTTCTCAAGCTTACAATAGTTCGTGAGTACGAAACGAGTTCGTACCAGACGAACAACGTTTCATTTTGTTGTTAAAACCGAACGACAAAACGACGAAACGAAAGACCCAATGATATTGACTGGATTTCAGCCAATCAGAGAACTCTATTCTAGCTCTGAGCTACCGTGAAACTAATCGTGAAACTAATTTAGTTTCAAGAGAAACTAATCGTTAAACTAATTAGTTTTACGGTAGCTTTGAGTCCAAATCCTCGGCCATGCTCGTAAATAGCCAACTGGTTTGCCTCCGGCCAGTTGGGATTCTTAACAATATTATGTTCAATTTGAATTATTTGTTTACAGCCCACAATGTAAACTACTGGGTTACCGGTAATTGTGTTAGCTACTAAAGTTTTTTTTTTTCTTTTTTTACTTGCGTGCGCAATTCATCCGTATGGACTGGAAACTATTGCGAAAAAGGTAACTTTATCTGAAGTATATGCCATACTTCCTTTTTAAACAAGGACGGCTTAGTAAGACAATCACATCAAAACATATCATCAAAATCAGTGCCAAATGGCTGCAATTATTAAGTATAGACTCCCTCCATCCTGTGTTAAATGAGACTTTGTTTACTTTTGTGCTAGTTTTGATTACCCTCTTCAAAGCCACGCAAAACTAATTTGGGAGCCGAGAAAGCTGTCTCGTACCAAGTTTACCAACGCCGTAGGCTCCTATTAATGTACTTGCAAGGAAGAATATTCCGGCGACGGACGCTCGTTTTCAGTTACATCATCAATGATTTAGACGATGTTCCTGTGTATGTCTTGATATTTTCTGCTGTTGGCTTACTGATAGAGTAGTCTAATGACCTATAAAAATTTTATTGCATTTATTCGCTGGGGGAAGGAGGAGAGGGGCAAGGTGTTCATGGTTACAGATGGCAGACGTTTTCGTAGCAGCAGTTATTCGAGAAGAAAAAAACATGTCTTGGAGAGAAAAGTGTTTACGCTGTCTTCCTTGTTGCAGAGAAATTGTGGTCCATTGCCAATTGTGAACATAAACAGCAAACTATCAGTTGTAAAAATGAAAGGAAAATCGACATAGAGTATGTGAATTATTGAAAAGTAGACGAACACAAATGAAAACTTTTCCCGCTTGTTTTACAAACATCTCTGTGAAGGAAGGAAAAATTATTTTTCTCACCAAACAATCGCTACTGTTTAACGATGACACCCCATGGAGCAAGAAGCATTCTCTAACCTCATTTGATGTAACAATAGGCTCCTTCGACGGCGCGGAAAACTATGAACTAATGGGTTCGTACAGGTTAAACCAACTACTCGAAGGCGTCAGAAAACAAATAGACTTGTACAGAGATGAAGGACTAAGCGTATTCCAATAAACACCAAAAGATATTGAAAGGGTCAAGTAAGATATTTGCAAAGTGCTCACTAACAGAGAAATTACGGTCTTAAAAAATGGCTTAAAAATAACAATCGAAACGAAAAAGAAGATCGTCAACTCTCTCCATATCACACTGAACCTGAACAAAGAAACTTAGAGGCAGATTGGTAGAAGTATATATTTTTTAATTGATTGAAAATAACCACCTCTGGAGCTGTTTGATACATTTTCAGGACTCACGCAGATTTTGTTTTCGCCCTGAGCATTGCCACGCTTGGAACGGGGACAAAGGTGTCCATGCGAACATTTACGTAAATCACAAACAAGCTTGCGTAGAACATATGGACATAAGGAAGAGTGAGATTACAGACGAAACAGATAGATTTGACAAACTTGCATAACATTCAGAGCTCGCAAACACGAACACAGACGCAGAAAACAAACACAAAAAATAAAGTGCCGCTCTTCTTTTTCTTCTTAAGAATGCTTGCGCCAGAAATCCTTGCAAGAATAATGCAACATGCCAAGCTGACTTCACACACAGAGATTATCAGTATTTATGTGATCTCGGATCTGGATTTGAAGGCCATAATTGTGATGAGAGTGAGAAATCCTAAACAGTTTTTTATTGAGTCAGTAGGATGATGATGCATGTGCGACCAGTTCTCTCTGCTATTACCCACAAGTGATACCAAGAAGATGAGAAAAATTGTACTGGAAATTATTCTTATCTGACAACAATAAACGTTAGTATGGAAGCGAAAACACTTCCCGCCAGAGCATTTCAAAACCAAAACCCTGATATAACTTCCATGCTCATTTTCATGTCCTAGAGATAGATGAGAGTTCTAACAAAACAAACGGCTGTTATGAGAAAGCTGAGTGTAACAATACCTTAGAATCTTACAGCTGCACGTGTAAAGATGGATTTCATGAGATGCAACTCCCTGCAGGGTAACTGTTAGTACCATATTTTATTTATTTATTTATTTTTTTTTTATTTAATCACTTTCACCAGAGTGTGGTGAGGGTCGCACAACAGAGCGAGGCTCCAAATTAAGTGCGCCCGATATCCCACCCATCCCACCCCAGGGGAGGACATCCATCACACAGTAATCTCGTGTGTGGGAAATTAACGTCTCCTACCCCAACCCTGCAGGAGACGGGACCTCCATTTATTCGTCCCTATCCGAGAAGACTAGAATATCTAACCATTTCTTGATGTTATAGAAAGGTAGCAAATTCTTCTCAATTATTTTAAGACCCTGAGTGTTGGTCCGGCCGGGGCTCGAACCCTCGACCTCCCGCACAACAGTCCAGCGCTCTATCCATTGAGCTAACCGGGAGGCGGTTAATATTCTTCCTTATCTTATTCTGCGGAATGATTTTCTTAGTGGGCAATGTTGGCAATTCCAAAAACGTTTTTGATAATTCTTATTAGTACTATAACTTCACTTTTAATTGCGTGTACAAATCTTTGAAAGAGCGAAAGTAAGGTTCCAGACTCAATTGGTAGTCATTACACAGGTCAGGATCATGACGGAGCCTCCGGGGGATACGGTGGGGACAGTATCATCAAGAAAGGAAGAAGAGGGGCACGGATGATTGGAAACTTTCATTTGACTAAAGATGAGATCATTCGTGTCCTTGTTGGTCCAAAAGGGGAAGATGGGGAAAAGACCCCACCAACTTCTGGAGAAGGAGAAGGTACATTTCTAGTGAGAGAAAGCAACAAGACTTTGATCATAGCTGGAGGTGGAGTGTGGATCAAATGAATGTCAAAACAAACATCCAGGATGTGATACATCCATAACCACCACAGGGAATACAGGGTACAACTCGCCATTAGGTCTGGGAGGAAGCAACGGACATATAGGAAATACTAGTAGTGGGGATTTTGGTAGGTGGAGCACGTTCCTTTTAAAACAATATACAAGACTTTCGTTACAATCCACTGCCATCCTTGAGGATATTCAACCAAATGACAGAGTAAGTCGCTAATAATCAGATCTTGAAGAATTTTACAAACTGTAATTATCAAAATTATTAATGTTAGTTTAGAAGATTTTTATCAATTGCACCTTTGGGGGCGCATCATACCTACCTGACTTCACAAGCACTAATTGAAGAGTTAATTGCAGCATTTTAACGCTGACTTGTCCTCATAAGGTTTTTTATTGCTAACAATATCCAATAATTAAACTTCCATAAAGCGAGAAATAAACTTATTGTAAAACAACGCGAATCGTTCTTTGATCGCAAAAAATTAAATACGTAGCTGCTATTTGTAAGAAAACCACTGATCTTCTTGTGGCTATATTGTAGGTGGTGGTGGCGGCTTCTACGGAAACGGACAAAATGCAGCGACCTCTGGTGGGGGCAGGGAGGTTCAGATTGTCTTCAGAGAGGAAGGGGCGGACATTTTCAAGGTGGGTTCGGAGGTGGTGGTGGTTTTCATTTAGTCAACAGGGGACCGGGCGGAGGTACAGGTTACTCTGGAGGAAGTGGCCATGGTGGGTCTACTGAACCTATTTCCAGTGAGGGAGGGGGAGGATCTTTCAACGATGGAACAAGTCCACAAAATTAGTGTTGCTATAAAAGTGCGGGCCATGGCTGGCTAAACACCACATTTCTCTAATGACGTGCATATGGCAGGACTTTTGTTAACGTGTAGTGGTAAATTACATTCGTTTAAACGTTACCATAATAATAATGATAATAATAATAATAATAATAATAATGATAACGGTTTATTGACAGTATATCCACATAAAAAGTGTGGCTCTTCATCTGTGAAGGCCTACGATACTAATATTTAATATTAAAACTAAATTATAATGACTAACTAAATTGTAATAAAAACTATACATGAAAGTAAATATGTAGAATATGTTGGTTGGTGGTGGTGGTTGTTTCTATATCTTTACAAGGAAGACAAAGCGCGCGCCTTTAAGAACGCCTTGCAGAGCCTGCAGTATTCTTTAAAATCTGTGAAATTCCTTATATTTTCTGGCAATTCGTTAAAAATCATGGCCGCTGAATGCTGAAAGGTGCCTTTTACAAATGGAACATAAAGCCTTGGAGCAACACTGGAACGGAGATGCCTAACGGGTTTAACGACTTGCAAATTTAAATGGGAGGGCCAGTTATCAGAATACAGTGCTTTAAAAAGTCTTTAGTAGCGAGTAGTCCCTTAGCTCCAGGATAGGTAGCTAGCCAAGATCCAAAATGGTAGATATACTGTTTACATAGTTACAAGTCATGAAAGTAGCCATAGCGAACTGGAGCCTTTGTAGTCTAGCTGAGAGGAACTTTGGTAGTGGATAGAAAATAATGTCACAGTAGCTTATTTTAGACAGAATTAATGTTTCTACCAAATGTTTCCGTAGTTTAAAATTAGTAAAGTTCCTTATTTTTTTTAAGGTTCTCAGAGTCGCATAACAAGATTTAAGAATAGCACTGATATGAAATTCCCATTTAAGATTTGAGTCAATGTGTACTCCCAGGAGTTTTGCAACATTTATACGTTCCAGTAGTTTACCTGAGATTTCTAATCCCAACTCCAGATTTCCGAGAGAATGTACATGAGCCATCTGTGGAGTTAGGATAAGAACGGCCTTGGTTTCCTTATAATTCAGGACCAGGTTTGAATCATTTGACCAGGCGCCGAGGCCTGCCAGGGTTGCATTCATGCTTTCCGCTTAAGATGTGATCTGTGGTGTAGAACAGCCAGAGTATAATATTGTATCGTCGGCATATTGGAAACTTTTGATAGTAGGTGGAAGAATATCTTGAAGATCCGCGACGTAGAGATTGAACAACATCGGTCCAAGGATTGAGCCTTGGGGGATTCCAAATTCGGAGAGCATGGGTGACGATTTGCGATCATCAATTTGAACGTAATGTCTCCTGCCGCACAGGTAATTAGCCAGCCATTCGAGGACATACTTTGAAAAACCGAGGTGATGCAACTTGGTTATCACCGTTTTAAAACAAACGGTATCAAATGCTTTCGAAAAATCTGCTAGTACCATAAGAGTTACCTCTTTCCTTTTCATGGCATTCAATAGGTCGTCCCTTATACCTAAGAGTACCGTAGAGGTCGAATGCCCCTTACGAAAGCTCGAGATGGTGTCTCTAAGAAGAGATTCTCTACTGTAGAAATCAGTCATTTGAGAAGCAACAAGCTTCTCAAATACCTTAGAAAGTACGGGAAGAATCGACACTGGACGCAAGTGATCTTCCGAAACAGGCGTGTCAACTTTTGGAACGGGGCTGATGCGCGCGAGTTTCCAGGCATGCGGGAAGTACAACTTTCAAATACAGTTATTGATGATAGTTGTGAGTGGGCCGGCCAAGTATCTAGCAACTAGCTTTACAAACTGGGCAGGCAATTGGTCGGGTCCAGGCGAACAGTCGGTGTGCAATTGTTTAAGGGTTCGCAGGACTTCTCTTTGTGTAACACTTTCTAGGTGGAAGGCGCCCTCTTTTGCCGTAAGATCGCGGATGAACTGGACGAGTTCATCTTGGTTGGTCGATTCAAAATCAAGCGTTCTCCTTGCGTTCGTAGCAAAATAAAGATTAAGCTTGTCTGGGTCGAGCCTTAAAGGCTGTCGACAGGGGTGGTAAACCATGCGCCAGACTTCCTTAGACTTGTTGGACAGCAAAGCCTTTTCCATGAAAGCTTGACGAGTTTTGCGTATAGAGCTCTTTATTTTATTTCGCACTTACCGGAAAGCAGACCAAGAAGATTCTGAATTTGACTGATGCGCTTCTCGCCTCAGTTTGTCTCGTTGTGACTGGAGGTTAAGTATTGTTTCGTTATCCATCCAAGTAGCGGAAGGACGTGTAACACTGCACCTTCTGAGGGGTGCGTGCCTTTCAAGGCAGTCGTTAAACAAGGTGTTGAGAGTCTCTAATTGATCGTCAGGGTCATCAGTTGATGTTATTACCGAAAATGGTAATGCGGAAAAGTCCTATACAAAAGCTGTCTCATTTAAGTTCTTCAGATTTCTGATGTACTTATATCTTGGCTGATAACGAGCTACGCAGATGTTTACACACGCAAAGGGGCCACTCACAATACTGAACGGTATCACACCATGAGATGTTATTTTGGATGGATCATTGATAATAATGTGATCCAGTAAGGTTCGGGATGTTCTTGCTGTTCTTGTAGGTTTGTCAATGATTTGCTTGACATTAAAGGTGTCAAGTAGGGAGATATATAGCCGCGTTGGGGCGTCCGGTATACCCAATAGATCACGTCGCCTGTAAGAATGAGAAGACCATCCCACTACGCAATGATGCAACTGATGAGATCTTCGAACTTGTCCAGCCATGCCGAAGGTCTGTGCATGGCTTCTGACCGTAAAAATTCCCCAGCAAAAGTTTATTACGCTTCTTCATTCCTTGAATTTCCAGCCAGAGGTGTTCCATGTCAGGTTGGGTGTTCTCGATGTCCTTTCGTCGCTTGTATTTGATATTGTCTCGAATATAAGCCCCCACCCCACCGCCCTTCACATTGTCCCGATTCCGAAATTCTTTCGAGAAACCAGGGAGTGAGACATATTCTAGTCGATCCTTATTGTTCTTCATCCAGGTCTCACTTAGAGTTATGATATCAAGGGGGTATTTGTTGACTGTCAAAGCGAATTCATTAAATGTCGAAAGCATACTTTGCGTATTCAAGTGCATCAACTTCAGCTTGCTGGATTTATCGATCAATATCTCTAATATCTCATCATTAGCTTGCATTTCGTAACAGGCCTCAGACGGGCCTGATAGGTCTAGATCACATTGATCATGAAAAGGCTTATTGTAAGTACAATTGCGAATTGATAAGTAGTCATCAAATAACAGGTAAAGAATTAGAAAAAGTTGGTATTTTGCACAAAAATAGTCGTGAAGTCAATTCTTCATATTCTTATGAATTTCAGTTACCTCATTTCGTCCAATAAGCACCCGGGCTCCTATCTAAAATCTCATGATCAGCTTAAAGGAGGGGCGCTTATCGGTAGTGGGAACCCCTATTGAGAAACTATTGACCTGTCTTCATTCCACTGTAGTGGAAGCTTGAAATCTATATATAAATATATACAAATTAATCCAATGAAGCCTTTCACTCCTGTAAAAAGTAAAATGTTTCACAAATCCATATCTATATAGAAAGTGGCTATAGAAACAGGTTTTTCACGTATCCCTACTATTTAAGAAAGTGAGGGAGGTGGGAGCACTTATCTGAGGGGTGCCTCTTTGATATTATTTTTGTTAATAGGGGTTTCAGTGATATGAAAAAAGGGATACCAGACTTGACGCGGTACAGATTTAACATTGCTCGACTCACCCATAGACTACTCCACGGTACGCCAAGAATATTTGCTGGCGTTCTGCATTTAGTATTTCCCACTCGAGCCCATCCAGGACCAAGTCTTGAGCGATGAAGTGATCATATTGTCCATGTATCAACATCGTCGGGTCGTTGAGACTGCTGTACTCAATATCAAGTCGTACTCGGTGAACACAATAATGAATGAAAAATGAGCCAAATGCCCCGCTATTTCCTTGTCACGCGACAGCAATTCGCCTATTCCCTTTTCTGTCTTTTGAATTGTAGTCTCAATCATCCACAACAAGTGATTCAAATGAACAACAAATCTCCATCATTTAAACTCAGTTGTTTAATTGTTGCGCACTAAGTTTTATCAGATAAAATTAACTGACGCTACGTTTTATTGCCAATTGCCTACAAGTAGTAATAAGTCCAAAAAACAATATGATATTTTATCTGAACAAAACCTCTCATTCGTACTTTTTGGATTTCATATCAAAATTCCCCCCAACTTTTCGGTTTAAGAAATTTCAAACCACTTTCATAATAGGAAAATAAATCTAACAATTGCGTGACACATAAGTCGCGCAGTGACAACCAAAAGTATTCATTTCTACAACATGATTGCTTTCGGAGAACACAAAACAACTTCTATCGTATTGCAAGTACTTTGAAGATGTTTTTTATAGCATTCAAGTAGTTATTATTGCCATTGAAGCTCACAAACTGCAAATGATAAACAAAGTCGGTCTTTCGCCAACTTCACCGAAAAGAAAACTTTTCATGAATTTAAAGCCCTCGTATGCATAGCAGCACAGAAACCCCAGAAAAACAACTCTACAAACAGGAATTTTATCATTTCTACTTCTCATGTTTCAAATATAAAACGCTTATTTCACTTAGCACAAAGAAAAATAATTTTTTGAAGCTACCCTACTTTTCCCACGGCACTTAAGTAAATAGATAGAAAAATCCGTAATTTATTTTAAATTTAAATATTGACTCTACTTTTTTGGTGAAAATATTGGGGAGGTATTGTTCTAAAACTCTGTGGAATAAGTAAGTAAGTTTTTCGCTGCTTTAAAAGTACAAACGAGGCCTCCAAAAATTGGCTAAATTCGACGTTCGAATAACGCTAACTACGCGTTAATTTGAGTTTTATCAATTTTCTCGAAAACAAAAGAATTTTTCAATAAAATATGGCTTGGTTTGTTTTACCTATAGGCCTACCTAATACTAGAATATAACCCAATTCGATTTTTTGACTGTTGCCGGTGAAAGTTTGATTTCTTGTGACAACCTCTCTTAAAATGACTTCGCATGACACTCTTGAGTGATTTTACTCGGAGTTAGAAATTGATTTATTCAAAATTGTAGGTATGCATTGGACAAAAAAGTTCAAAAGGAAGCCAATATTGTGAATATATATTTTGAAAAACTCAGCAGGAATGACAGACAAGTATGGAAAAGTTAGAAATATGTCTGCAGAAGTATGCAAGTCACATCATAAAAACAGTAAAACTCAATATAATTTGAGCTTTGATATGTTTTGTTAAAATTGTAGTCAGACGTGAAGAGTGTATAAAAAGTCATTAACTGGGCCCAAAACATTGCATTCACAGGGACAGAATTAGGTCGGAATAAAAAAAAAACTAAAGGAAATCTTCCCCCTAGAATTCAAATTTAAGGACGTCGATACACCCGCTAACCAATAACATCCCACAAAAACTTATTCAGTTGTGACAACCGCTGAGAACCTCATAATTACAAAAATAAGATGGCGTATTGTACGTACATTAAAATTCAGCTGTCTCATTTTGTCTGATACACCCCTTAAAGTTGAAACACTCATCGTGTTTGATCGCTGGAAATATAACAGGCGTTTACTGGGAACATGATCTTTGTATTCTACTGCTCCGTTCTTACCGTTTTGACTTCCTTAATACCAGAAGGACAAGGTGAGATTTTTCTTTAGTTATGTCTGAACTACCGTCTGAATATAATTTTAGAGTTTACCAAATCATTGTAATACTTTTTTATTATCCTTTTTAAAACAACTTGTACCTTAAAATGATTTTAAAATCTTCTTTCAGTGGCATTGGATATTATGAGTTATTTCAATATAACAGTTTTCTCTATAGAGTAATATAAATAGATCTACAAAAAGGTTCATGCATTTTTAAGTGCGGTATTTTGCCATACATGTTTTTGGAAGTATCAGGATGACGAAAGAACCAATTTATTGGAAGCATGGTTTTTGGAGCAGCCGAGCGCGAAAGTTTACTTCAAAATAAATAATCACTTCTCTGCAACGCTGTCCATGCACGTTTTCGACTTTTTGATCCCGCGCGATGGATATGCTTTGACTACGGGCAGACTTTTGTTTGGAAATTGTGGAAATTCTTATTGAGGTCAACTGAGCTTAAAAGTTTTTTAATGAATTAAAAGGTGGTGTTTGAAGAAATTTGGCCTAAGATGGAGTTGATCCTGTTATTCAGATTTCACAAACCTAAATCGAGGACTGTGCAGCCTTTAAAGACAGGAAGTTCTAAGTTAGCTTGGGGCACAATTTCACTTCACATACATACATTTATTGCTGCTCCATAAACAGGTGGTTTCCACGCACAAATTAGTTTTGAAAATTTTACACAGTCCTGTTTGAAAACGGAGATCGCTGACCGTGGATTCGTGGAGTTCGTATTGATATTTTGAGTTCAAAATTAGTTTTCGTGATTTTTTAAGCTTCTTCAAGTGCGAGAAGAAATAGCAGAGCCTTTTTTGCATCAGACACAGTTTTCACTGTGCGCTGAAGACGGGTTTTTAAAATCCTGCCAGTTATTTCATGTAACAATGATTGTCCAGCGGCATCAGTGATGCGATATAGGGTCGAAATAATGTGAACATTGACGTCAGTACATTCTACTAATCATAAAAAGATTTCAACGTTCTAGACTGAATTGAATGAAAATGAATACGTTCGATAATACTTTTCGACTACGGGGAAAGTAGCTCGGTGTGGGCTCTATAGAAAACCATGGGTGCGTTCACCACAGGGAATTTATTTAAAGGAATTCCTCATCATTGATGCAGACATCCTGTTTTGACTGACAGGACTTGAACTTTGCGTCCGGCTCAACAATTAACACCACGCTTTGAGTCCTCGCTTATACCAAGAGAGGAAATTTAAACATCAAATTTATTCCGTTGCAGTTTAGCCTACCATTAACACCAGACTAGATGATTTAGCAGTACATTGAAAACAGCAATTTTCGAGAGTACGCTTTCGAGAGCATGATGGTGTGAAAATACAAATATTGCAATATGGCGTGTGGCAAAAGTTCCAGAAAAAGGAAAGGAAAACTGTTTCATTAACTCTCGGCGTCCTATTTTCTATCATTTTTCAAGCTTTTATCGATCGCATGACTCATTTCATCATATTTCCTCTTCACTCATCCAGAATTTTCTCATTTTAGGACTTGTTATTAATGTTAAACTCAATTACCCCCTTAAATGTGCTTGCTCGAGGCTAACTTTCGGAGTTTCGCTTCCCAGTGATTGTTATTGCATACTATCGAAAAGAACTATTTTTATATTTATCAGAGCTGGGTAAAAAAGTAGGACCTGAACAGTGTTAAAAAAGTTTAAAAAATCTTGACATAACTATGAGTTCTTAATTACAAGTTTACAAGATTGTGGGTTATTCGTGAGCGGTTATTGTCGATCTGTTTTTCGTTTCATAATACGAAGCATAATCGAATCTGAAGTCACGCGACATCGGCCGAACAGACACTGCAGGAATTGAGCTTTGGAACGAGACAAAACAAAACAACTCCAGGAAAATAATCTCAAAACCTTTTTTTTCACAAACTAAACATGCTCGGACGCGATGACAATCACATGTACCCGATTAAAACGACCCCCTCCACCCCCCTCCCCCATTACATATACATATCAACACGAAGGAAGAATAGCAAACGCATCGATCAGTCAGAATATGAATTGAAAACACTCAGATTGTGTCAATTTTAGGGCAAAAAGCCAAAAGTCAAACTAAAGGAATGATTAAACAATAACATTAATCTACAGTTAGATAGTAAGTAGATGTCCTTAGTACTACATGGTAACTTTCCAACTTAACATAATTGTTCACCAGGTAACTGTCGTAGTCTGAGGTTTACCAGTATTCCTAAACTTAACTACCGGTTAGAGAATCACACGGTTCGAACTATTGACGTTGTCAACGAGGATCTCTGCAGGACACAATGCTACTTGGAACCCAACTGCGTCAGTTATAACTTTCACAGGATTAGAGAAGCGTCTGGAAAACATAAGTGTGACCTGAATAACGCGACTGTTGAACACGATGAAGATCTGGTGATGAGCGAAAGTCATATTTACCGCGGAGCTGAGGTGAGGATGAATTCTTTAGGTTAAGAGTAATAATGCTTGCCCGGGAAAGTTTCGATACAAAACTTAGGGATGTGCTGGCCTTTCCCACCCATTTAAATTCCCCACTTGCACCGGGAACAAACGTTAATACAATCACTTGATCGAGTGTATCACAAACCAGCTTGCTTTAAATACAAGTACTCGTGTAAAAACTGGTACGCGATAAAAAATAAGAGTACACCTGTGGACCATGAAGGTGCACGTGTAGAACTCACCTCCAAAACAGAGTCCAAAAACTGAAACTGCACGAGACAGAGGTACACTAACACACGCATAGTCGGTAAATTAAACAGATGTCATGCCTGCCGAATTAAAAATCAGTTGAAGTTACTTTGTTCCTACTCCTTCCTTAGAATGCTTGTAAGAAAAATCGTTGCAAGAATAACGCAACATGCCAAGCCGGGTTTACAGACAGACATTATCAGTGTTTGTGTGTTTATGGATCTGGATTTAAAGGCCATGATTGTGATGAGGGTAGGCGAGTCTAATAATTTTATTAGATACATGATTTATCACTGGCAAGATCTGCACGCCCCTTCCCAAAAATTAATTTCCTTTAGATGATTGGGCAGACTTATCTGGAACGTGGTTTGAAATAAGTAAGGAACAAACAATCTCTAGCACCTCTATACACAGATAGCTGAAGGCCTTTGTTCTTCAAAGCTTGCAGGGAGAAAAATTAAGGATCGCAAAAGCTATCAATTTAAAATAACAACGAGAACTTATACAAATAACTATATTGCTGCTCATGGTATATCTTAGAGGCGGGTTTTCTTTTGTGTCAATTTATAATTATTCCCTATTCTTTACCACATCAGTCTTTTTAAGAGTTTTTTTCCTTGGGTTTTCTGTCACCGTCTACGGCAACTGACTTGCGATGCTCAGTTTGGTTTTTAAGCTAAGGAAATGTTAATGAAACTGAGTATGAATTTTGCGCGGTGACTCCATTATTAAATAGAGATATAACAAAATAAAACCCTTTAAGGAAAATTTCGATTATATGTATTACTTTCTTCATCTTAAGATGTAGACGAGTGTGCCACGGGAAAACACGGCTGCGAAGGCAACACGATATGCAATAACACCGTTGGATCGTACACCTGCAGGTGCAAGGAAGGATACGAGGAAAATGAGACAAACTGTACTGGTACATATTCTTATCTGACAACAGGAAACGTTAGCATGAAAGCTGAAACATTTGCAGCCAAACAAAAAACCTAACATAATTGCAATGCTCATTTTGTTTTATTAGACATAGATGAGTGTTCTAACGAAGAAAACGGCTGTGATTTGAATGCTGAGTGTAACAATACCATGGGATCTTACAGCTGCACGTGTAAAGATGGATTTCATGGAAATGGAACCTACTGCACAGGCAACTGTTTGTAACATAATCTTCCTTATCTTATTCTGCGGAATAATTTTCTTAGCGGCAGTGAGCAATATTGGGAATCCCAAATCTTTTTCATTATTTTTCCTGCTAGTATCATAATTTTACCTTTGATTTTATGTTAATCATACAGGATTTACAGCTGTGTTTACAAATCTTGGTAAGAGTACAGGGGACGGTCCAAAGTCGATTGGTAGTCATTACACAGGTCAGGACCATGAAGGACAAGTTGCATCGTCCAGCGGTATTCAACTATGGACTGTGCCATACAGTGGTGAGTACAGAATAGAAGCAATAGGAGCCTCAGGGGGATACGGTGAGGACAGTCTCATCAAGAACGGCGGAAGAGGGGCATGGATGATTGGAAACTTTCATTTAATCGCAGATGAGATCATTCATGTCCTTGTTGGTCAAAAAGGGAGAAGTGGGTCTCACAGCACAAAAACTGCTGGAGGCGGAGGAGGTACATTTGTAGTGAGAGGAAGCAACGCGCCTTTGATCATAGCCGGAGGTGGTGGGGGAATTAAAAAAATGTCCGAACAACATCCGAGATGTGATGCATCCAAAAGCACCACAGGGAATGCTGGGATCAGCTTTTCATTGGGCTCGGGGAGAAGCAACGGACATGGAGGACAGATTAGTAGTGGGGATTCTGGTAGGTAGAGAATTCATTTTTTGCAAATACTGAGATTTTCGTTGCATTCTACTGCCATCTTTCAAGATCTTTAACCCAATAACGAAGTAAGTAGCTAATAATCAGACCTTGAAGGACTGATTGAAACAGTAATTAACAAAAATAATTAATATTAATTTCAATTGTGGTTTTCTTTGATACTACCTTTTATAGTACCTTATACAAGACTTAAACTTCTGTTAAAATTGACTTTTTCTTTTTTAAGTTTCCTACATATTTATCCAATTCTCGACATCGATCAACAAATGTACAGCTGGAGATAACAACGAAATAGTTGACAACGCTTCTGATGCAGACTGCAGACCTGGACTAAACAGAAGCACTAGACACCTAACGCTGACTTGTCCTCGCAAGCTTTTTATTACGAACAATATCCAACGATAAACCTAAAAAAATACAACAAGAAACAAACTTAGTTGCTTCGTCAGCGAAGCGTTCTTTGATTGCAAGGAGGTGCTATTTGTAAGAGAACTACTTAGCACTTTTTGATTGCGCTTTAGGTGGTGATGGCGGCGGCTTCTACAGTAATGGACAAGATGCAACGAGCTCTAGGATTGGAGGTTCAGGATATCTTCAGGGGGGAAAAGGTGGAGAGTATGGAGGTGGGTTCGGAGGTGGCGGTGGTTTTCGTTCATTCAACAGGGGACCGGGCGGAGGTGGAGGCTACTCTGGAGGACGTGGTGGGTCTAATGAACATATTTCCTGTGGGGGAGGGGGAGGATCTTTTAACAATGGAACAAATCAGCAGAATGAATGTTGCTATAATAGCGCTGGTCATGGCTGGGTACACGTCACATTTCTCAAATGAAGGGCACATGGCAAGACTTTTGTTAACGTGTTGCGGTAAATTACTTTCGCGTGAACTTTGCCCTAATGTAAATACAGTTAGCAATTGATAAGGTAAAGGTAAAGAATTACTACTAGCTAGTATTTTGCACAAAAAAAGTTGTGAAGTCAGTTCATATACAGTTATTATACTCCTATAATTCGTATTTTATTTACAGCATTTTCTCGAATAAGCGACTGGACGCTTATTTAAAATTTTTGCTGAAAGGAGAGGCGCTTAATTAATTGAGGGAGTGCTCGTTAGGAAACTTTTTAACCTGAAGCTGTTCTATATAAAGTGGCAATAGATACAGGTTTTTATTGCATTCCTACTTTTTGAGAAAGCGAGGGAGGAGGGGGGCAATTACTTGGCAGGGAACCCGCAGGCTAGGGGAATGGTGCTTATTTGGGGGGGGGGGGCACTTATTAGAGCGTAAGCGCTTATTCCAGGAAATATGGTATTACATAGCTAAAAATTATTTCAATTAACCGTGAAACTTTATCGCGCAATCACTTTGCTTTTCCTTATCAGCTCAAATTCAAACTCGATTTCCTATTTTCATACGACCAGTTAGGCCTGGTATCGGTGTTTACTCGCCCTATGGGCTGACTGAGTTTTTCTTCCTTGGCACTGGTTGCAAATTATCCTCAAAAAGAGAGGTTTGAGTCGGGATACGTACAGTGTCCTTTGTTTTTTATCACCAGATTCGCCCATTCGTCAAGTTCTAATTTACGTTTGAGCAGTCAGTAAAAAAGGGTTCCTCGTCATCACCTCGAGTGGTGTAATAAAATAAAAACTGGCTCAGCACTGAGACCAAATTGTTGATGTGGTCATGTCTAATGTTGTGTTATGAGAAGTTGATGTGTACGGGGGAGGGGGGGGAATAACATAGGAAATGTATGATAGATAGAGGAAACTGAAATATATGAAATAGGTTTGAGTTAACAAAGTTCGAATTAGCGCGGTTCAACTGTATTTCAAACATCTCTCGGTAGTCAAAAGAATCATTTTGGATCTGCAAGTTCCTTTTCCATTACGCAGGGTACGAGAGTAGTTATCTATGCCAAGGTGGTGGCACGTTCAATTTTACGCAAAACTTCATTTGCTTGTTAGATTGTTATATTTCTGTTAACTTGAAAATGTACTTTGTTTCTAAATACATGAAAACTCAGAAAGGGAGCTTTGTGGAAGTTAAAAGAGTAGCCGTCATTTTTTTTCTGTTGACAGACTAGTACTTGCTCATAATCTTGATTAGAGTCATAACATGCATTTTGCAAAGTGCAGTTGGTTTGAGTAAGTAAATTGAAGTTTTTGTTCTTGAGACTTTTTGTTGTTTTTTGTTGCTGTTTTGTTTTCTTGTTGATTTTGTCAGAGTTCTGGTTATGACAGAAGGTTTTGTGTCTGAAAAAGTTGAGAAATTGGTTTTGAGTCTTGGGAAGTGTTTTGGGACGAAATTTCTCAGCAGTTGCATTGTTAATATTATGGAATGGGCCCTGTACTCGTACTTGGAGAAGTCAAAGTTCGGCTTAGATGTTCGTTTGTTTTTATCACGAGTATTTCCTTACGTTTTCCTTCGAGTCCACAAATCTTGTAAGTGTGTTGTCACTGTAGTATTTTCGTTTCGCTTCGTTTGTTTACGTTTGTTTCCTTTTCTGTACAGTCCAACCAGATCTTCGTGAATTAAAAGTTATTCGAGTATTCAACTCGACACAATAAACTTCAAACTCTTGAGAAGCCAGTATCCACATCACATTAGCAAGCTGGCAAAGGAGTAAATATTCAGAAAAACTTCAATTTCCACCAATGAGAATTTTGAAAATGTCGTTTTAACGGACTGCATGACTTCAGGAGAAAATATTGGTTCAATTATTTCTCTAGTCTCCCTCGCAGCCGTTTTTAGTCTCGTCACGCAACGCTTCTCCCCACAAACGGCTGCTCACATTCGAACAACATTCCTTTCCGCTACTTCAACCAATCACTATTTGGGTTACATATGTTGAGAACTGTACGCGCCAAAGTAGTCTAACCAATCATATTGTTTGTTTCATCTTCGAGTTCAAAGCTTTGAAAATGGCGTCCTTTGAAGAAGCGTTTAATGTTGTTAGTAATACATTTCGAATTCCTAGTTTAAATGCGCAGCAAAAAACTGGAATTAGGAAAATAGTTGAGGAAAGAAAGGATGTATTTGTCAATCTTCCTACTGGTTTCGGGAAATCTCTCCTGTATGAAGCACTACCACTCGTGTTTGATCTTACCTCACAAGAGCCTGGTCATATCGTCGTCGTTTTCTCACCATTAGGGAGCTTAAGCAACCACGACGAAAGGGACGACGACGACGTCAAGTAATCGCGGAGGGTCTGGAACGAGGACGTCGTTTTTAGCGGGTAAATGAAACTTAAGCAGTGAAGTTGCTCAAGGACGACGACGTCTGAAATTTTTGTTTATTCTCGCTTCGTCAGTTTAAGAAATGACATCGTTCAGAGACCTCCAAAACCTTCTTCTCGGTCATGGATCAAAATTTTCACCTTTATCGAAAGTTCGAGAGTACGTTATTCAATTCTTGAACATCAAAAGTCCAAGGAATTATTAAGCTTTAGCTTTATTTACAATAATTTACGCATGATATAAGTTTAAAATATAAATTTTACGGAAGTTATTCGAGATTAAAATTCAGTTCTAAGTGTTGCTGGTATAAACAAACCTATTTTGCCCAAGGCTTGCCTGATTTTCAACGCGCTTTTAGCCTGATATGTTCTACCTTTGATGCTCCTTCCTTTGGCGAGCAAACGACTCAAGTCTGTCAATTTTAATCAATGCTAGCTAGCGATCGGCACAGATCAGTCGTCGCGCTTCAAACAAGAATACTATTTTTTCCCGTGTGATTTTGTCGGAATAATTTTTATCGCTGTAAATCTAGATCTTTATCAAACATTTCGAAAATAGATTCGCAAAACCTGAGAGGTATTCACGCACGCTCATGTTGACACACCGATCT